>NW_022438706.1:0-7160 GCF_009761245.1 Sapajus apella
CCAGTAACACTAGATAAATAAGCACCTAAATGTTGAGCACTTGCCAGTCTTAAATTAGGCAAATCATTTCCTTATCTACTTATTTAATTTCTTATGGCCAAGTATGTTCATTTGATAAATGTAGTGTAAAAAATATATTTAAATACCTTTTTTTCTAATAAAGGAAATCAGGCACTTAGAATTTTACTCTAAACAGTTGCTTTAAAGTCTGTCTTTTAAAGTATTGTATTATTTTGAACATTAAAAATCAAGACGGCTAGGCGCTGTGGCTCACGCCTGTAATCCCAGCACTTTGGGAGGCTAAGGCGGGTGAATCACTTGTGTCAGGAGTTGAAGACCAACCTGGCCAACATGGTGAAATCCCGTCTCTACTGAAAATACAAAAATTAGCTGGGTGGGCTGGTGGGTGCCTGTAATCACAGCTACTCAGGAGGCTGAGGCAGGAGAACCTGGGAGACTGAGGTTGCAGTGAGCCGAGACTGTGTCACTGCCCTAGCCTCATATACATTTAGTTTCATTCAAATGCCTGCCCATTTAGTGACGTAGGTAAGTAATGGTTTAATATTATGAATAGTCTGAACACTTGCTCTTGTCGCCCAGGCTGGAGTGCAGTGACACAGTCTCGGCACCTCAGCTCACTGCAGCCTTCATCTCCTGGATTTAAGTGATTCTCCTGCCTCAGCCTCCCAAGTAGCTGGGGTCACACACATGTGCTACCACACCCAGCTAATTTTTGTATTTTTAGTAGAGATTGCTTTTCACCATGTTGACCAGAGTGGCCTCGAACTCCTGACCTCAAGTGATCCACCCACCTCAGCCTCCCAAAGTGCTGGGATTACAGGTGTGAGTCACCAGGCCCCAAAAGAATTTTGTAATACATTTATCCTGAATATGCCTGTTTAGCATAATGCCATACATTTCTATATACATTTCTAAGTACATTTAGGCTTATTTTCTACAAATATTATTCTGGACATCCAATTATAAATGCTATGAACAGACTGGAAGACAATATATTTATTGAATTTTACAGTATTTCAGGTATCTTTACCTAGAGTATTAAATATTTCTCAATCAAAATGGTACACTGGCACCATCTTAGCTCACTGCAACCTCTGCCTCCCAGGTTCAAGCAATTCTCCTGCCCCAGCCTTCCAAGTAGCTGAGACTACAGGTGCGAGCCACTACACCAAGCTATTTTTTGTAATTTTAGTAGAAATGGGATTTCACCATGTTTGCCAGGATGGTCTTGAACTCCTGACTTCAAGTGATCTGCCCACCACCGCCTCCCAGAGTCCTGGGATTACAGGTGTAAGCCACAGTGCCCTGCCTCTAAGCCTGAACTTTATTTTCCTGAATGCAATTTAAAAGGGTCCTAAGGCTATAAGAACTTAGTCATACACAAACATACAGAAAATATTAGTTTAATCGGGTAACGTGGCTTCAGGCAGGCAAAAGCCCAAAATATTTCTGGAAAGTTTTCTGATTCTTTTTAATGTTTTAAGACTCTTTTTGCCTTTTTTTTTTTCTTCCATCTTTGCTATATAAATTAAAAGCAACACAAATCCTATTGTTGAGCTCTTCAAAGAAACCTTGGATAGAGAATCTGAAGACGATTCTGGTTTTTTCTTTGAGTGTAGACAGCTTTGACAATTTTCAAATTAAAGAAAATTTCAAAGTGATTGAAAATTTCCTAACACGGTGAAACCCCATCTCTACTAAAAATACACACACACACAGACACACACTCCAGGCAGGCATGATGGCATGCACATATAGTCCCACCTACTTGGAAGGCTGAGGCAGGAGAATCTCTTGAACCTCAGAGGCAGAGGTTGCAGTGAGCTGAGATCGCACCACTGCACTCCAGCCTGGGTGATAGAGTGAGACTCTGTTTCAAAAAAAAAAAAAAAAAATACACAAATAGAATAAGTAGGATACGTGGTACTGTCTTTATAATAATCTTTGCTTCAGTTTTTTAAAATTAATAATTCATTTAAGATAACTTCTATTATTTTAGTACTAAGTTTAGAAATCTTGTTTAAGTTATTGTTAGCCCAGGCCAATTTCAAACTGTAATATTGGAATCAACAGAGTTCTGTAAGGACTTTTGTTTCTGCAAAATATCCTCAATGTATGCACCAGTTTTTATATATAGAAACAATGTTCATTAGTGGGCTTTTGCATAAAATTGGCCTTCGACAGGGTTCAAATCATGTTATTATTGATGGTTTTATTTTTTACTTTTTCAAATTTAAGTTTAAATTTTTATTTTACTTCCAGTTCTACAGAATGCGCGGGTTTGTTACGTAGGTATACATGTGCCGTGGTGGTTTGCACCTGTCAACACATCATCTAGGTTTTCAGCCCCAAATGAATTAGGTATTTGTCCTAATGCTCTCCCTCCCTTGCTCCCAACCCCCTGAGAGTTCTGGTGTGTGATGTTCCCCTCTGCGTGTCCATGTGTTCTCATTGTTCATTTCCCACTCATGAGTGAGAACATGCAGTGTTTGGTTTTCTGTTCCTGTGTTAGTTTGTTGAGAATGGTGGCTTTCAGTTTCATCCATGTCCCTGCAAAGGACATGAACTCATTCTTTTTTATGGCTGCCTAGTACTCCATGCTGTGCCACATTTTCTTTATCCAGTCTATCATTGATGGGCATTTGGGTTGGTTCCAAGTCTTTGCTATTGTGAATAGTGCTGCAATGAACATACTTGTGCATGTATATTTATAGTAGAATGATTTATAATCTTTTGGGTGCATACCCAGTAATGGAATTCCTGGGTCAAATGGTATTTCTGGTTCTAGATGCTTGAATAATCGCCACAGTGTGTTCCACAATGGTTGAACTAATTTATACTCCCACCAACAGTGTAAAAGCGTTCCTGTTTCTCCACATCCTCTCCAGCATCTGTTGTTTCCTGACTTTTAAATAATCGGCTTCTAACTGGCGTGAGATGGTATCTTGTTGTGGTTTTGATATGCATTTCTCTAACAACCAGTGATGATGAGTTTTTTTTCATGTTTGTTGGCTGCATAAATGTCTTCTTTTGAGAAGTGTCTGTTCATATCCTTTGCCCACTTTTTGATGGGGTTGTTTTTGTCTTGTACATTTGTTTAAGTTTCTTGTATATTGTGGATATTAGACCTTTGTCAGATGGGTAGCTTTCTCTCTTCTTTTCTTTTCTTTCCTTTTTTTGATGGAGTTTCGCTCTTGTTACCCAGGCTGGAGTGCAATGGCCCGATATCAGCTCACTACAACCTCCGCCTCCCGGGTTCAAGCGATTCTCCTGCCTCAGCCTCCTGAGTAGCTGGGATTACAGGTATGCACCACCACACCCAGCTAATTTTTGGTATTTTTAGTAGAGATGGGGTTCTCCATGTTGATCAGGCTGGTCTCAAACTCCCTTCTCAGCCTCCCAAAGTGCTGGGATTGCAGGCATGAGCCATCATGCTGGGCCAATGATAGTTTCTTTTGCTGTGCAGAAGCTCTTTAGTTTAATGAGATCTTATTTGTCAAATTTGGGTTTTGTTGCAATTGCTTTTGCTGTTTTAGTCATGAAGTCTTTTCCCATGCCTATGCCGTGAATGGTATTGCCTAGATTTTCTTCTAGGGTTTTTACTGTTTTGGGTTTTACTTTTTTTTTTTCTTTTTTCTTTTTTTTTTTCATACTACAGGTCTACAGTAACCAAATACGTTGTTTTTTTTTTTTTTTTTTTTTTTTTTTTTTTTTTTTTTGAGACGGTTTCACTCTTGTCCCCCAGGATGGAGTGCAATGGCACGATCTCAGCCCACCGCAACCTCTGCTTCCTGGGTTCAAGCGATTTTCCTGCCTCAGCCTCACAACTAGTTGGGATTACAGGCATGTGCCACCACACCCAGCTAATTTTGTATTTTTAGTAGAGATGGGGTTTCTCCAGGTTGGTCAGGCTGCTCTCAAACTTCTGACCTCAGGTTATCTGCCTGCCTCGGTCTCTTTGCCAAAGTTCTGGGATTACAGATGTGAGCCACCATGCCAGGCAAGGTTTTACATTTAAGTCTTCAATTCATCTTGAGTTAATTTTTGTCTGGGTATAAGGAAGGGGTTCAGTTTTTGTTTTCCACATACTGGCTAGCCAGTTTTCCCAGCACCATTTCTTAAATAGGAAATTCTTTCCCCATTGCTTGTTTTTGTCAGGTCTGTTGAAGATCAGTTGGTTGTAGATGTGTGGTATTATTTCTGAGGTCTCTGTCCTGTTCCATTGGTCTATATATCTGGTTAGACCAGATATATACCATACTCTTTTGGTTACTGTAGCCTTGTAGTATAGTTTGAAGTCAGGTAACGTGATGCCTCCAGCTTTGTTCTTTTTGCTTAGGATTGTCTTAGCTATATGGGTTCATTTTTGGTTCCATATGAAATTTAAAGTAGTTTTTTCTAATCTGCAAAGAAAGTCAATGGTAGCTTGATGGGAGTAGCACTGAATCTATAAGGTACTTTGGGCAGTATGGCCAATTTCATGACATTGATTCTTCTGATCCATGAGCATGGAATTTTTTCCCATTTGTTTCTGTCCTCTCTTACTTCCTTGAGCAGTGGTTTGTAGTTCTCCTTGAAGAGGTCTTTCACATCCATTGTAAGTTGTATTCCTAGGTATTTTATTCTCTTTGTAGCAATTTTGGGTGGGAGCTCACACGTGATTTGGCCCTATGCTTGTCTATTATTGTGTCTAGAAATGCTTGTAATTTTTACACATTGATTTTGTATGCTGAGACTTTGCTGAAGTTGCTTATAGTTTTTGGGCTGAGATGATGGGTTTTTCTTTTTTTTTTTTTTTTTTTTTTTTTTTTTGAGACGGAGTTTTACTCATGTTACCCAGGCTGGAGTGCAATGGCGCGATCTCGGCTCACCGCAACCTCCGCCTCCTGGGTTCAGGCAATTCTCCTGCCTCAGCCTCCTGAGTAGCTGGGATTACAGGCACGCACCACCATGCCCAGCTAATTTTTTGTATTTTTAGTAGAGACGGGGTTTCACCGTGTTGACCAGGATGGTCTCGATCTCTTGACCTCGTGATCCACCCGCCTCGGCCTCCCAAAGTGCTGGGATTACAGGCTTGAGCCACCGCGCCCGGCCAGATGATGGGTTTTTCTAAATATACAATCATGTCATCTGCAAACAGGCAGTTTGATTTCCTCTCTTCCTATTTAAATATGCTTTATTTCTTTCTCTTGCCTCCTTGCTTTGGCCAGAACTTCCAATACTTCATTGAATAAGAGTGGTGAGAGAGGGCATCCTTGTCTTGTGACAGTTTTTTTTCTTTTTCTTTTTTTTTTTTTGAGACAGAGTTTCGCTCTTGTTACTCAGGCTGAAGTGCAATGGCACCATCTCAGCTCCGCAACCTCCGCCTCCTGGGTTCAAGCAATTCTGCCTCAGCCTCCTGAGTAGCTGGGACTACAGGTGTGCGCCACTATGCCCAGCTAATTTTCGTATTTTTAGTAGAGACGGGGTTTCACCATGTTGACCAGGATGGTCTTGATCTCTTGACCTCATGATCCACCTGCCTCGGCGTCCCAAAGTGCTGGGATTATAGGTGTGAGCCACTGCACCCGATCTTGTGCCAGTTTTCAAAGGGAATGCTTCCAGCTTTTGCCCATTGAGTATGATATTGGTTATGGGTTTATCATGAATAGCCCTTATTATTTTGAGATATGTTCCATCAATACCTAGTTAATTGAGAGTTTTTAGCATGAAGGGATGTTAAATTTTATCAAAGGATTTTTCTGCGTCTATTGAGATGATCACGTGGTTTTTGTCATTGGTTCTGTTTATGTGATGGATTACATTTATTGATTTGTGTATGTTGAACCAACCTTGCAGCCCAGGGATAAAGCTAACTTGATCGTGGTGGATGAGCTTTTTGATGTGCTCCTGGAATTGGTTTGCCAGTGTTTTATTGAGGATTTTTTGCATTGATGCAGGAATATTGGCCTGAAATTTTCTTTTTTTGTTTTGTCTCCACCAGGTTTTGGAATCAGGATGATGCTGACCTCATAAAATGAGTTCGGGAGGAGTCCCTCGTTTTCTTTTGTTTGGAATAGTTTCAGAAGGAATGATACCAGCTCCTCTTTGTAGCTCTGGTAAAATTCGGGTGTGAATCCGTCTGGTCCTGGGCTTTTTTTGGTTGATAGGCTATTACTGCCTCAATTTCAGAACTTGTTATTGATCTATTCAGGGATTTGACTTCTTCCTAGTTTAGTCTAGGGAGGGGGTATGTGTCCAGAAATCTGTCCATTTCTTCTAGATTTTCTAGTTTATTTGTATAGAGGTGTTTATAGTGTTCTTTCATGGTAGTTTGTATTTCTGTGAGATCAGTGGTGATATCCCTTGAATATTTTTTAAGTCGATTTGATTCTTCTCTCATTTCTTCTTTATTAGTCTAGCTAGTGTCTATGTATTTTGTTAATCTTTTCAAAAAACAGCTCCTGGATTTATTAATTTTTTGAAGGATTTTTTGTGTCTCAGTCTCCTTTATTTCTACTCTGATCTTAGTTATTTCTTGTCTTCTGCTAGCTTTTGAATTTATTTGTTCTGGCCAGGCATAGTGGCTCACGCCTGTAATCCAAGCACTTTGGAGGCCAAGGCGGGTGGATCACCTGAGGTCGGGAGTTCAAGACCAGCCTGACCAACATGGTGAAACCCCATTTTTTAAAAAAAACAAAAAAAAAAAAAAAAGAAAAAATTTGTTCTTCTCTAGTTCTTTTTTTTTTTTTTTTTTTTTTTTTTTTGAGACGGAGTTTCGCTCTTGTTACCCAGGCTGGAGTGCAATGGCGCGATCTCGGCTCACCGCAACCTCCGCCTCCTGGGTTCAGGCAATTCTCCTGCCTCAGCCTCCTGAGTAGCTGGGATTACAGGCACGCACCACCATGCCCAGCTAATTTTTTGTATTTTTAGTAGAGACGGGGTTTCACCATGTTGACCAGGATGGTCTCGATCTCTTGACCTCGTGATCCACCCACCTCGGCCTCCCAAAGTGCTGGGATTACAGGCTTGAGCCACCGTGCCCGGCTCTAGTTCTTTTAATTGTGATGTTAGGCTGTTGATTTTAGATCTTTTCAGCTTTTTGATATGGGTATTTGGTGTCATAAGTTTCCCTCTTTTTTTTTTTTTTTTTTTTTTTT
>NW_022438706.1:7260-12770 GCF_009761245.1 Sapajus apella
CTTTTTTTTTTTTTTTTTTTTTTTTTTTGGGACGGAGTTTCGCTCTTGTTACCCAGGCTGGAGTGCAATGGCGCGATCTCGGCTTACCGCAACCTCCACCTTCTGGGTTCAGGCAATTCTCCTGCCTCAGCCTCCTGAGTAGCTGGGATTATAGGCACGCACCACCATGCCCAGCTAATTTTTTGTATTTTTAGCAGAGACGGGGTTTCACCGTGTTGACCAGGATGGTCTCGATCTCTTGACCTCGTGATCCACCCGCCTCAGCCTCCCAAAGTGCTGGGATTACAGGCTTGAGCCACTGCACCCGGCCATAAGTTTCCCTCTTAACACTGCTTTAGCTGTGTCCCAGAGATTCTGGTACATTATCTCTGTTCTCATTGGATTCAAATAACTTCTTTATTTCTGCCTTTATTATTTACCCAGTAGTCATTCAGGAGCAGGTTGTTCAATTTCCATATAGTTGTGCAGTTTTGAGTGAGTTTCTTAATCCTGAGTTCTAATTTGATTGCACTGTGGTCTGAGAGATTGTTTGTTATGATTTCAGTTCTTTTGCATTTGCTGGGGAGTGTTTTGCTTCCAATTATGTGGTTGATTTTAGAATAAGTGCTATGTGGCACTGAGAAAAATGTATATTCTGTTGATTTGGGGTGGAGAGTTCTGTAGATGTCTGTTAGGTATGCTTAGTCCAGAGCTACGTTCAAGTCCTGAATATCCTTGTTAGTTTTCTGTCTCAGTAATCTGTCTAATATTGACAGTGGAGTGTTAAAGTCTCCTAGTATTATTATGTGGGAGTCTAAGTCTCTTTGTAGGTCTCTAAAGCTTGTTTTAAAAATCTGGGTGCTCGGCCGGGCGCGGTGGCTCAAGCCTGTAATCCCAGCACTTTGGGAGGCCGAGGCGGGTGGATCACGAGGTCAAGAGATCGAGACCATCCTGGTCAACATGGTGAAACCCCGTCTCTACTAAAAATACAAAAAACATTAGCTGGGCATGGTGGCGCGTGCCTGTAATCCCAGCTACTCAGGAGGCTGAGGCAGGAGAATTGCCTGAACCCAGGAGGCGGAGGTTGCGGTGAGCCGAGATCACGCCATTGCACTCCAGCCTGGGTAACAAGAGCAAAACTCCGTCTCAAAAAAAAAAAAAAATCTGGGTGCTCCTGTATTGGGTGCATATATATTTAGGATAATTAGTGCGTCTTGTTGCATTGTTCCCATTACCATTATGTAATACCCTTCTTTGTCTTTTTATCTTCATTGATTTGAAGTCTGATTTAGTAGAGACTAAGATTGCAAACTCTGCCTTTTGTTTTTGTTTGTTTACCTTTCCATTTGCATGGTAAATATTTCTCCATCCCTTTATTTTGGGCCTGTGTCTTTGCACATGAGATGGGTCTCCTGCATACAGCACACTGATGGGTCTTGACTCTTTATCCAATCTGTCCATCTGTGTCTTTTAATTGGGGCATTTAGCCCATTTACATTTAATAGTAATATTGTTATGTGTGAATTTGATCCTGTCATCATGATGCTAGCTGGTAAGGTTGCACATTAGTTGATGCAGTTTTGTCATAGTTTCGTAGAACTTTATATTTTGATGTGTTTTTGCAGTGGCTGGTATCAGTTTTTCTTTTCCACATTTTGTGCTTCCTTCAGGAGCTCTTGTAAGGGAGGCCTGGTGGTGACAAAATCCCTCAGCCTTTGCTTTTCTGTAAAGGATTTTATTTCTCCTTCACTTATAAAGCTTAGTTTCACTGGATATAAAATTCTGAGTTCAAAATTATTTTCTTTAAGAATGTTGAATATTGGCCCCTACTCTCTTCTTGCTTACACTGTTTCTGCAGAGAGATCCGCTGTTAGTCTGATGGACTTCCCTTTGTACATAATCAGACCTTTCTCCCTGACTGCACTTAACATTTTTTTCTTTATTTCAACCTTGGAGAATCTAATGAGTATGTGTCTTGGGGCTCCTCTTCTCGAGGAGTATCTTACTTGTGATCTGTCTATTTCCTGAATTTGAATGTTGGCCTGTCTTGCTAGGTTTGGGACATTCTCCTGGATAATATTGTGTTTTCCAGCATGGTTTCATTCTCCGCATCACTTTCAGGTACGCCAGTCAGTCACAGGCTTGCTCTTTTCACGTAGTCCCATCTTTCTTGGAGGCTTTGTTCATTGCTTTTTATTCTTTTTTCTCTAATATTGTCTTCACAACTTATTCTATTACGTTGATCTCCATCTCTGATATTGGTTTTTTCGCTTGATCAATTTGGCTGTTGATACTTGTGTGTGGTTCACAAAGTTCTCATGCTGTTTTTCAGCTCCATCAGGTCATTTATGTTCCTATCTAAACTGGTTATTCTAATTAGCAGTTTCTGTAACCTTTTATCAAGGTTCTTAGCTTCCTTGCATTGGGTTAGAACGTGCTCCTTTAGCTCAGAGGAGTTTGTTATTACCCACCTTCTGAAGCCTACTTCTGTCAATTTGTCAGTCTGATTCTCCATTCAGTTGTTTTTTTTTTTTTTTTTTTTTCCCAGACAGAATCTTACTCTATTGCCCAGGCTGGAGTGCAGTGGCACAATCTCAGCTCACTGCAGCTTCTGCCATGCAGTTCAAGTGATTCTGCTGCCTCAGCCTCCTGAGTAGCTGGGATTACAGGCACCTGCCACCTCAACCAGCTAATTTTTATATTTTTAGTAGAGACAGGGTTTCACCATCTTGACCAGACCGGTCTTGAACTCCAGACCTTGTGATCCATCCCCCTTGGCCTCCCAAAGTGTTGGGATTACAGGTTTGAGCCACCGTGCCTGGTCTTCTCCGTCCAGTTTTGTGCCCTTGCTAGAGAGGGGTTGTGATATTTAGAGGAGAAGAGGCATTGTGGGTTTTGGAATTTTCTGCATTTTTGCATTGATTTTTCCTCTTATTTATGGATTTATCTACCTTTGATCTTTGAGGCTGATGACATTGGATGGGGTATTTGTATGGTGGTCCTTTATGTTGATATTGTTGCTTTCTGTTTGTTGGTTTTTCTTCTAACAGTGTGGCCCCTCTTCTGCAGGTCTGCTGCAGTTTGCTGGAGGTCCACTCCAGACCCTGTTCACCTGGACATCACCAGTAGAGGCTGCAGAATGGCAGAAATTGCTGCCTACTTCCTCTGGAAGCTTCCTCCCAGAGAGGCACTAGCCTGATTCCAGCTGGAGCTCTCCTGTATGAGGTGTCTATCGACCCCTGTTGGGAGGTCTCTCCCAGTCAGGAGGCACAGGGATCAGGGACCCGCTTGAGGAGGGAATCTGTCCCTTAGCAGAGCCGGTGTGCTGTGCTGGGGGAATCCCTCTTGTGATGGTCAGCTGCTCTCTTCAGAGCCAGCAGTCAGGAATGATTAAATCCACAGAAGCTGCTCCCACAGAGCTGGGGTTTTGTCTGTAAGCCCCTGACTGGAACTGTTACCTCTCCTTCAGGGATGCTCTGCCCAATGAGGAGGAATCTGGAGAAGTAGTCTGGCCACAAGCACTTTGGCATGCTGTCCTGAATTCCGGCCACTCCAGACCCCTCAGCCTCCTTAGCATTGTCAGGAGAAAACCGCCTAGTAATGAGAAAGAGAAAAAGCCTCAGTAATGGGGCATGCCCCTTCCCTCACTAGGCTCGATCATTCCAGGTCAGCCACAGACTGCTGTACTGGCAGCGAGAATTTCAAGCCAGTGGTTCTTAGCTTGCCGGGCTCAGTGAGATTGAGACACGCTGAGTGAGACCACTTGGCTCCCTGGCTTCAGCCCCTTTCCAGAGGAGTGAATGGTTCTGTCTTGCTGGGGCTACAGATGCCACTAGGGTATGAAAAAAAAAAAAAAAACTCCAGCTAGCTGGGTGTCTGCCCAAACAGTCACCCAGTTTTGGCTTGAAACGCAGGGCCCTGGTGTTGTAGGCACATGAGGAAATCTCCTGATCTGCAGATTGCAAAAACTGGGAAAACCATAGTAACCCAGCCGGTAACCCAGTTCCTCATGGCTTCCCTTGACTGGGGAAGGGAGGTCCCGGGTGAAGTGACACCCCACCCTGCTTCTGCTCACCCTCCATGGGTTGCATTCACTGCCTAACCGTCCCAATGAGATGAACTGGGTACCTCAGTTGGAATTGCAGAAATCATCCACCTTCGGCTGGGCACAGTGGCTCACACCTGTAATCCCAGAACATTGGGAGGCGAAGGCGGGCGGATCACGAGGTCAGGAGATCGAGACCATCCTGGCCAACATTTTTTTTTTTTTTAGACGGAGTTTTGCTCTCCCCCAGGCTGGAGTGCAGTGGCGTGATATCAGCTCACTGCAAACTCCATCTCCCATATTCAGGCAATTCTCCTGCCTCAGCCTCCCAAGTAGCTGGGATTACAAGCATGCACCACCACACCCAGCTAGTTTTTGTATTTTTGGTAGAGATGGGGTTCACCATACTGGCCAGGCTGATCTCAAACCCCTGACCTCAGGTAATCTGCCTGCCTCAGTCTCTGTGCTATCTTCTTTTTCTTTGTTCATCTTTACCTAAACTATAATAACAACAATCTAAATTTGCATAGCAAGTGGGCTCTATATTTAGAACTTTAAGTGTTTCTGGCAAAATTCAGATTAAATTGGCTAATTAATAATGCCCTTCAAATTGCTTTCCCCTGCCCCAATAATGAAGTATAACTTGTAGAAACAGCTGAAATGAGTTGTTCTTCAGGTTATATGCTCTTAATGTTACTTGGAAACACAGTATAAAGCCATGGAGATCTCCAAAGTGAGAAAATGGGATTAGCAATGTTCCAGCTTTCACCTCACTACTTAATAATTGCACTTTTGGCTGGGTGTAGTGGCTCACGCCTGTAATTCAAGCACTTTGGAGGCCAAGGCGGGCAGATCACCTGAGGTCAAGGGTTCAAGACCAGCCTGACCGATATGGTGAAACCCCGTCTTAAAAAAAAAAAAAATTGTACTTTTAGCCAATTCATTTACTTGTCTTTAAACTGTACACATTGCTGGCAGGGTAGCACTAATCACTGATCAAAATTACTTTTTTTTTTTTTTTTTTTTGAAATGTAGTCTTGCTCTGTCACCCAGGCTGGAGTACAGTGGCATGATCTCAGCTCACTGCAACCTCTGCCTCCTGGGTTCATGGGATCCTCTTGCCTCAGCCTCTCGAGTAGCTGGGATTAAAAGCATGTGCCACCACATCCAGCTAAATTTATTTTTAAATTTTTTATTATTATCTCTTTGAGACAGAGTCTCACTCTGTCACCAGGCTGGAGTGCAGTGGTGCAACCTTGCTTGGCACACTGCAACTTCCACCTCCGTGTTCAAATGATTCTCCTGCCACAGCCTCCCTAGTAGCTGGGATTACAGCCACGTGCCACCATGCCCAGCTAATTTTCGTATTTTTAATGGAGACGGGGTTTATGTTGGTCAGGCTGGTCTCAAACTCCTGACCTTGTGAGCCTCTGTGCACGGCCTAATTTTTTTGTATTTTTAGTAGAGATAGAATTTCACCATGTTG
>NW_022438707.1:0-12769 GCF_009761245.1 Sapajus apella
ATATAGATATATACTATAGATAGATGTATAGATAGATCTATCTATACATAGATTTATATATATAGATATAGTATCTATAGTATATATAGCATATACCTATATATATCTAGATAGATTTATATAGATATATAGATATATACTATATAGTATATATATAGTGTATATACTATAGATAGAAATGTAGATACTATATAGATAGATATATCTATATATCTATAGTATATGTAGTATATATATCCATATATCTATATATAGTATATATATCTATGCTATATATAGATAGCTATATAGATAGATACTATATATATATATATATATACTATAGCATCTTTATGCTTTTCATTCTGACTCTTTTATTCCATCCATAGATAGCATTATTTTAAAACTTCAAAGATTCAGTACTTTCTAATCCTTATGGCCATCATATCACCTCTAGACAATAATGGCTCGTCCTAACAGCCCTTCAAACCTACTTGTCGTTACCCATCACAGAAATTAAATTAGCTTAAGATAAAAGCAAGAGTCATCTGGAATCCATCATCACCCTTTCAAAGTTTTGTTTATATTATGGAGCAATACGTTCTGCCCATTTCCTAAAGCCAACAGCTCTGTATCTGAAATCTTTTTGTTTGTTGTTGCTGAGGCAGAGACTCACTCTCTTGCCCAGGCTGGAGTGCAGTGGCATGATTTCAACTCACTGCAACCTCCACCTCCCAGGTTCAAGTAATTCTCGTGCCTCAGCCTACCAAGTAGCTGGGATCACAGGTACCTGCCACCACACCCAGCTGATTTTTGTATTTTTACTAGAGACAGGGTTTTGCCATGTTGGCCAGGCTGGTCTCAAACTCCTGACCTCAGGCAATCTGCTCACCTCAGCCTCCCAAAGTGCTGGGACTACAGGCGTGAGCCACCGTGCCCAGCCTGTATCTGCAGTCTTGAGTTTGACATTGCTCCTAGGGTCCAGCATAGCAGCCTGGCTCTGTCTCTGCTTTCTCTCTAACTCCCATCTTGAAGCTCCAAGTGCAAATTCTAGACTAGATGAAACTAACAGGTGATGTCTGTGGTCTACTCCTTTAGGCAAAAAGCATGAAACGGTAACGTGAGTGGAAATATTAGAAATTTTAATTTAATTCATAAGTTGAACAAAATCCAGTGAAAATAGTAACAAGGTTAGAAGACAATAGAATGGTGATTTGCACAATAGTCTTTTGAATGAAATGGAAAAAAGGAAATGGGTGGGGATCCCAAAGTGAAAATGCAGATAATGTTTGGCCCAAAACCAACTTTGGTTGCCTTTTGTTCTTGTTTCATTTTGTCAGTGATCCCTTGCTATCTAATTAGTTACTATCTGAGGCAGCTTATTAACTGTTTTCTCTTTTCTTCCTTTCTATATTTCACAAACCTTTCAAGAATCTCATTTGTCTCTTTCCCCTGCCAAAGCTACACAGCGCGAATGTGTAGACCGCTCCCTCATAACTCATGCCTGTGGCTCCATAAATCATTTGCTCTTGCAAGCTGTGTGTCGTGCTCTGAAGCTGATGGGGCTTCTTCATTTGTTCTGACTCCAGGATATTAAGGACTGAGAAAAACAAAAAATAAACAGACTGTACAGAGAGTTTTTAGTGTTTTAAGGCCAACTTTATAGGCCTGAAATGTTGAAATATTTATTTTGACATGGGCTACAGACCAAACTGGTTTTACCTATTACTGCACAAAAGAATCCCCAAATTTTTGTATTTAAGAAACTTTTGCTTAAGAAATGAAACATTCCAGACATTCTTTTCATGTTTTCATGGTATCCGGTTTATCAAACACACATCAAATATATTGCCAGAGCTAAATTGATTAAACTGGGTTTAAGAGACCACTAGTCTCTTACTGTTTTGAAGGTTTTAAAAGAAAATGTTTTAATGCAAAACAAGTTGACTCATTTTTTTAGTCCTGTAACATCTGTACCTTTGTATATCCCATCTATACAAATGTAATCCAAGTACAGATATCCCTATTTCTTATACAAAACATTAGTTACCCAGTTTTAAGCGTACAATTCTCAAGCTCATTTTTTTCCTGTTGGGGGTATAATAAAAGATAAACAATAAAATTTAACTTACAATTGAGCTTGAAGAGCTCTCTATCAATTATCAGTTTCCAGAAAGCACAGTTGTATCTAATGTGCCATTGTACACATTTGTAGTGGTAGGAATGGAAATTGTTTTAATTGAAGACATTCAAGACCAAGGAGATGGAACTTTTCTTATTATTGCTGGGATCCATGGACAGTAGGACACTATGTTAGTTGAGTAGTCCTTATCCACATTGTTCTTCTGCTTGTTGAATATATACTGGATTGCCATGAAGAATAGGTTTTCATAGCAAAGGGAGGTAGCGGTGTACAAGTCCACAGTGAATGCCGTAGTCCCCACTTCCTGTGGATGACATATTTGTTTTTCATTGTTATTCATTGTACCCTAGAATTCTTGGTCCAGATACCTTCTAGATTGAGCCTTGCTAAAGACTCGCCCTCCTCACAGCAGGATATGACCCAAGTTCAGCAATTTGCTTTGTGGAGTTCAACTCCAGAAATGTACGTTGAATCCCTTTGCGTGTCATTTATTGCTCCATTATCATGGCAGTAATGTTAACAACTGTAAATCATTTGTAGCAGTGTTACTTTCGGTAGGTTCAACTTACTCTTCCATTTTTAACAAAATTTAAGATCTCATTTTGTAAACTACCTTCTTTCTGTGATTGTTCTTTTCTGGGTCAGAAAAAAAAAAAAAATGCATCTCCGCTGTGAACAAAGGAATACTATGGTTTTCTTTCTGAGAAATTTTTTTCTCAATAGGCGGACATTGTGTTTAAAGCAAAGGGAGCACCAGGGTCTAAACAAGTGTCAGGGTTGACAGATTCAAATTCCTAACATAGGAAACATTTTCTGTGTTTTTAAAGTAACTTAAATGTGGTGGGGTGAGCAGGGGGCTGTGGGCCTGAAGAGGTTAGAGGAGAAAGATGGCGGCCCTTGGAAGAAACTCAGTTTGCTTCAATGGATATATCTGTCTCCAGTCTCCTAATAATTATAGTTAATAAAGGTGATAAGGGATTTTTAAAAATGATAACTGTATTCAAAGAAAAACCTGATCACTGTAATTTTTTTCTGGATTGTGTATTTTTCCTTGCCAAATTTATACAGTTTTTCTTACAGGTGGTATTTAAATGATAGTGATATTTAAAATGGATCATTAAATAATAATACTATGTTTTTGCTTCTGTAATTTATCACACACATTGCACAGTTGACAACTGTCATCTCAAACAGTATTACAGCCCTCCTTGGGGTAGAGGAGAAAACCTAACATCTGTTACATGATGTTAAGCTTAATTTAAAATTCCTCGTTTTTTATACTGTTCTGTCTAAGTGGTCCATCTTTTGTCTAGAAAGTAAATTTGTTAGTGATTAATCGTCATTCTGGTATAAGAGCTACAGATATATCTCAGGGTTTACTGTTTGCAGAAGTTATTTCATTTTCCTAATTAACCTAGTCACTTCTTGTAAAGTAAGTTTCAAATACTTGTCTTGAAATACATTTTTAAATGCCTGACAAATATTTTTGAATTGCCATTCAATTTTTATCTTTTAAAACATCCCTGCAGGCTGGGTGTGGTGGCTCACACCTGTTATCACAGCACTTTGGGAGGTGGAGGCAGTCAGATTGCCTGAGCTCAGAAGTCAAAACCAGCCTGGCAACATGGTGAAATGCTGTCTCTACTAAAATGCAAAAAATTAGCCGGGCGTGGCGGCTTACGCCTGTAGTCCCAGCTACTCAGGAGGCTGAGGCAGGAGAATTGCTTGAGCCCGGGAGCTGAGTTCGCACCACTGCACTCCAGCCTGGGCGACAGAGCGAGACTCTGTCTCCAAAAAAAAAAAAAAAAACCAAAACGAAACAAAACAAACATCCCTGCAATATAACATTTTCAAAAGTAAATTTCACTGTCTTTCTCTTTAAATAGATTATTGTAATTTAAAATAATGTGTTGCTGTAGGTGGGTCACTGTGAAGCCACAAAGGACTGGATAAATATGTTCATTCCTCTCATTTTCATTTAAGTATGACTCTGTATCCTATATCCCAAGATTTAAAGAGAGAAACCAGAAATAGTTGTTTTCAGCTTTATTCAGTTCAACAGCGAAATAAGCTGAAGTATCATTTCCTCTCTCTCTGCCACTCTGCTCCCTGTCACCTTTCTTCCCTGTCTCAGCCCTCATCCTCATGAGTATTAAATGCTGCTGATTTGGGCAGAGGAGAGGCTTCCTGGAATCTGAACGCTTTTCAGCTCCTCGGGTGATAACAGAAGCTGAACTCCACGACAGCAGTGCAGATCACGAAGGAAAGGCCTCCTGGCTGGGAGCTGGCAAGAATGTGTTTTGAAATGGAATCACAAAGGAGGAATGATTCAAGGAGCACCCTGCAAATGACAGGGGAAAATTATCTCACTTTCAATCACCTCTGTTCTCCTCTCTCCTCATTGGTATGCATGGTACACTCCTCGGAGGCAGGATTCCCGACAGTAGAAAAGAAAAACAAAAGGAGGCTTTTCAGCAAAGGGGACAGCCACAGCCCTTGCTTTCAATCAGGAGCCAAATTGGAAAGGGCACTCGTCCTCTCCTTCCCCACGGGAGGCAGGAGGAGACCCAGCGAGATGGAGGGTCTGGACTTGCCGTTTGAATAGTTAACTGTCCTTCAGTGGCACCTTTTTTGGATATGCTTTTTCGTGTGCTTCAGGTTCCAGCTTTGGAGACTATCCAATGGTGGCAAAATCTGGTCCCTGGTCCGGGAGGGGGACTGAGTATCTCTTCCCCCCATGGGGGAAAAGAAAACTTCCTAGGGGCCAGAGCAGTCCTCAAACCAATTGATTTCCAGCTGGAAAAAAACAATTTATTCTTTGCAAGTTTCTCAGCAGGAGGAGAAGAAACAGCAGGGTGGCTTGCTTTCACAGGAACCAGGCATTCACAGTTCTCTAAAGAGAAATGCTAGAGAGGGCCTCTGAAAACAAAAATGCCTAGATTGTACAGCTGATCTATTATTTTATTTTCATTGATAATGTTATTTTGTTAGCCATGCTGAGTCAAAGAAAGCTGCTGTATTGAAAACTTTTTTCACTGGTGGAAATAAAATCAGCTTATCTTATTTCTTCCCTTTAAAGCAGCATGGTTGCACATATCCTGTGAAAAGAAAATGTCACACCGAGTTCCTTGGTCCCATGTGACTGAACTACTTGGTAAAGAAGTTGGCTTTACTCGCTGTGGGATTGATTTTAAATTCGTCTTTGAATTATCTTCTCTAAGAGCTGTTTCTAGTCAGTGTGTTGAGAATCCCAATTGAGCTGTTAATTTCATCCTACATCATGTAGTTTAAGCAAACCAAATATTTTATGCTTGCATTTGAAAGAGGTAAATATTAAATTCATAACTAGTAATAAAACTTTAAATTATATGCTTGATAAAAGATTGAATGCATTAGTGTTATTAAAAGAATGATATATGTTCAACCTCATGATTCTATTTGATAATATCCTATCATATTTGACCTACAAAATTGACAATTTCATGTGGTTCAACCCCTATTGATTGATATTCATGCTAAAGTGCATAATGTGAGGGTGGGGGTGAGCTACAGAAAAGAAAGAGGGGGCTGGGCGTGGTGGTACACACCTGTAATGCCAGCTTTTTGGGAGGCCAAGGCTGCAGGATCACTTTAAACTGGGAGCTTGAGACCAGACTGGGCAATATAGTGAGACCCCATCTCAAAAAGAAAAAAAAAATTAGCCAGGCATCGTAGAGCACACACGTAGTTCCGGCTACTCAGGAGCTTGAGGCAGGAGGATCTCGGAAGCCCGGGAGTTTAAGGTTATCATGAGCTGTGATTAAGCCACTGCACTCCAGCCTGGAAAAAGAAAATACAAAAGAAAAGAAGGGTGGGAGTTACTATTCCCAGAAGAAAGGAGGAATGGAAGGTAGACCACAAAAGCAGATCCACATTACCACATCCATGCCAATCACTCCTTTATTTGTGAAAGAAACCCAGGGAGCCTCTGTGTGGCTGGAGAGAATAGTGTCAGAGAGATAGGGGGCGCTGGAGAGGCAGGTGTGGAAGAGGAGGAGCCGGGAGGAAGAAGGCAGAGGAAAAGCTGGGAAGTGAGGGGAAAGTGAGGTGAAGAAGAGGGGAAGGAAGAGGCATAGAATTTATTATAATAAATCATTTATGAAGTCAGAAGCAAGTAGGAATAAAAATGAGAGATGCTTAGAGTAAGAATATGTGATTATGTCCATGGTGAAGATGAGACATGAGCTTCAGAAGCTTCCAGATTAAATGATGCTAAAATTATAAATAGTAATCTCTGGGATCTTTACCAAAAAATAAGCTTTCCACTCCTAAGTGTGTTTGCCAATGTGCCTAGGACGTCATAGTCAACTCTGCATTCATAAATTGCCTCCACCAGACCTTGTTGTTTCTCACTGTCTTTTTCTTTAGTGCAAGTCAGTGGTACATTTGTGAATGATGGATAGAACATAGTGATTTAAAGGCCTTTAATGACCTAGTAATTTGAAAACCAGCTATTCTGCTTTAGAGATGTACCCTAAACCTGGCTTTCAAGAATACTTACCACTTGTAATAATTCCTCTCAAAATCATATTAAGGACATTTTGTGAGTGCTTCTTAGAATTAATCCATATTTTCAAAATGTTCTGATACAACTTTGACAGACATTCTTGGGGCAGTCTTATTTTCTCCTAAGCAGTCACTTATTTTTTGTTTTCTGAATATAGTTGGGAAATTTTAGGGGGATTTGCATATTACCCTTTTCTGATAATTGTTGCAACTTGGTATTCTTAGTTTTTATGTAAGAATAAAAATATTCTTATGTAAGAACTAAAATGGTATTTTAGTTCTAAACTTAGTTTTTATGTAAGAATACTTAATACTTACTACCCTGACTAGTAGCAGATATTTTTCTAATGGGATGCTATAGTTATTTTCATAAGATCCATGTGACTACTAATGAGGGAATCTGCAGGATGACAAAGCTGGCTCAAAGAAGATATGAAAGTGGGAATTTTATATAGTCAGATCAGAAAGAAACGCTGAAATTAAATCGAAAAGATATAGATACTATAGTGGCTAATATCTTACCGGATAATAAAACTTTTTAACTTGGTAAAAGTATTAGTCATCTTATTTTATCAAACTGGTGTATATATATATGTACACACACACACACACACACACAAACACACACACACACACACACACACATATATATATATATATATATATATGTATATATGTCCCAAACTAAGAGGTGTAAAATACCTGGGCCTGAATGAATACAAATGTAGTCAGTTTAACCAAGTTACATTTCTCTCGAGAGTCAGAGGAGATTTAGCGGGTTTATGCTCTAGCATGACATTAACACATCAATTATTTTTTTTTACTTATTTCACATTTTGAATAATTTTTCTGAATAATGCCATCTAGAACCTGGAAACCATCGTTCTCAGCAAACTGACACAAGAACAGAAAATCAAACACTGCATGTTCTTATTCATAGGTGGGTGTTGAACAATGAGAACACATGGACACAGGGAGGGGAACATCACACACTGGGGTCTGTCGGGGGGGAAATAGGGGAGGGACAGTGGGCGGTGGGGAGTTGGGGAGAGATAGCATGGGGAGAAATGCCAGATAAAGGTGATGGGGAGGAAGGCAGCACACCACATTGCCGTGTGTGTACCTATGCAACAATCTTGCATGTTCTTCACATGTACCCCCAAACCTAAAATTCAACAACAAAAAAATGTCATCTATTTGGGGAAGAAAAAGGATTCCTCCAGCAAGATGCACAAAATTGTAAGGGTTTTTTATAGTGCATTTTATACCCTGTAACTGTGTCAGTCATTAGCCCTCATCCACATTTTAATTAAGAGCAGCAGGTGATAAGAATTGACCGGATTCTTTGTTATGTAATAATTTTAAGACAATTACATGGAAGACAGTTGTGATTGACTCTCTTGAGCATTGAAGTTGACGCATTAAATCAGATAGTGAGTTCAGGGCCTATTGGTTGTTTGATTCTAATGGGTAGTGATCTTCAGTTGAAACATCTGATACAATGAACTTGACATTTGCAATAATAACATATCTGCTTACTTAATTACCATATTACATTTCCTTCCACAATGTGGGAGGCCAACCAAAGCTACTGTTTTATGAATAAAGCCTCTTTGTACGACTTTATGGAAGGCTTAAACTAAAAATAATTTGGAGTACATCAGGAGCAACAGAGATCTACTGGTGAACAATTTCCCCTGACAGTGTTACCCCCTGGCATTTAGCTGAAGCCTCAGTTACCTCTTAACAGCTGTACTTCAATCAGGTCAACATCTAGCACCTTTGTACTAGATAAAAGTACTTCGAGTGAGGGAAAGAGCGGTGAGGGTATAGAGCCGTTCCAAAGTCTATGTTGCTTTGGAAGTGGGCAAGGGTGAGTCTGCATGGGAATAGAAATGGGGACATTTCCAACCCTAATTTAGATCACGTGATCTAGTAACTGTCAGCACAAAATTATCAAAGCTTGGAGTGTCCTGCAAAGTCTATAATTTTGGTTAATATTATTATAGTTCTTAAAGCAGGCAGAGAATTGGAATCATTCTTAAACTTTCAAGAATAACTTCCTAGGCCCATACCAGATCTACTAAATAAACATACTGGGGAGGGGAGAGGCAGGAGAGTGAGGGTGTTATCTGTATCCTGAAAAGCTTCCCATTAGGAAGTGGTGGCAGCCATGTGGCCATGTGGAGGGGTGACTTTGCCACCTACTTGATCTTTTTATGGTGGTTAGTGTGCTCTTATTTCTTTTCTTCAAGACTGTTAACCTCAGTCTGTTTATTCAGTGGAGTCACTCCCACACCACGTGGTATAGTCACAGTGCTTGTAAAGACATAACCAGATCAATGATTAAGAAATTCTGTTTCATAGAATATTTGCTGCACAAATGCATTGAAACAAAGAGGTGAAATGTAGTTAGGAAATGTTGCATAGATAGTCTCTTTCTAACTGTTGCATTCTTTATAATATTTGTTGAAGGCGTTGAATGGTATGCTTTTCTGGACTGAAGTTCACATTGAACCCTTTACTAGAGAATGTAAGAATATCATGCAGTATCCACAGTGGTTCTGAGTCAGGATTCTAGATTTGGACTCCTTGGACTTGAACTCCAGTTTCACCTCTTGCAGCCGTCTGACTTCGGCAAAGGTCAAAATTCACCTCAGTTTGTGTCCACATGTACCCATTAGGAATAACAATGGCAATGATCTTACGTGGTTGCAGTGAAGGTTGAGTAAGTGAATGCATGAAAAGTGCTTAATTAGCGCCTGGCACATAAAAAGTGCTCACTAAATGGTAGCTATCATTAATCAAACTGAAGTGGATAAAAGTCATACCTCGGGAAAAATGCTGTTCCTTGTGTAGAGCTGGCTCCAAAGGAGGTTCTGCTTTGTTGCTTGTTTGTTGTTACCAGACCCCTCATCTTTTCATGTGTTGCTTGCTAGTTGTAGATTTACATTCAGGTGTGTTAGTTTGCTGGAGCCACCGTAACAATATACCACAGACTGGGTGGTTCATATGTTCTCCCAGTTCTGGAGTCTAGAACTCTGAGATCACGCTGAGTTTACTCTGAGTGCACCGTGGCAGCAGGTGGTTTTTCCTGAGGCCTCTCCGTGGCTTTTGGATGGCACGTTCTCACTGTACACTTTCACAGCCTCTCCTCTGGGCTCCTGCATTGCTGTCTCTCCCCTGTCCTAATCTCGTCTTCCTGTAAGGACACCAGATAAGATTCAGGTCCACCCTAATGGCTTCATTTTAACTTGATCACCTCTTTAAAGGCCCTGTCCCCGAAAACATTCTGAGGTACCTGGGGTTTAGGGCTTTAGCATATAAATTTTGGGGGGTGACACGGTTCAGTTCATAGCACCTGGCACCTGCATTCCCATCACCACATGGACTATATGATGAGTTCCTTGGGGCCAAATGTATCATAGTCTTCTCTGGAAGTCTTGTCCATAAGAGACCCTCGAAGGAGTATTTGCTGTACATTGAATTCATACAAATGTCAGCACGTGTGTGAGAGCGACTTAGGGATACCCCTGCAGGTGATTTTGAGGCTTGGTCTCTGTGACTGGGCACAGGCATGTTTTGGGGAAGCTGCGTCTCCTTTGTAAGATCTGTCATTATAGAAATAGCCTATTCCATGTTCTCTCGAAAGATTAAGATTGCTTAAAAAATAATACTGAGAGTCTCCATTGCAAGACGTCCAAGCGTCAGAACAGGCTGCCTCACCCCTTTCCTGAGTTGTCTCTTAAGGCTTCAAGAGCTCCCAAGGACCATTTAGGGGTGGACCTCTGAGCTGGGCATATTGTGAAACATTTGTGGTATTTTGTTTTTACGACATTTTTGCTCATCCAATCCCAGGCAAACACTTCTTGCATTAATAATATAGGCTTAGTGCTTGGTTTTATTTATTTATCTTTTTAAATTGTACTTTAGGTTCTGGGGTACATGTACAGATCAGCATAGGTACATACATGGCAATGTGATTTACTGCCTCCATCCCCCGTCACCTACATCTGACATTTCTCCCCATGTTATCCCTTCCTGACCTCCCCACCCCCCAGCCATCCCTCCCTTGGCCCCCAACAACAGACCCCAGTGTGTGATGCTCCCCTCCCTGTGCCCATGTGTTCTCATTGTTCAACACCTGCCTATGAGTGAGAATATATGGTGTTTGATTTTCCGTTCTTGTGTCAGTTTGCTGAGAATGATAGTTTCCAGGTTCATCCATGTCCCTACAAAGGACCCAAACTCATCGTTTTTATGGCTGCATCATATTCCGAGGTTTATATGTGCCACATTTTCCTTGTCCAGTCTATCATCAATGGACATTTGGGTTGGTTCCAGGACTTTGTATTGTAAACAGTGCCGCAGTGAACATACGTGCGCATATGTCTTTATAATAGAATGATTTATAATCCTTTGAGTATAAACCCAGTAATGGAATTGCTGGGTCAAATGGAATTTCTATTTCTAGGTCCTTGAGGAATCGCTACACTGTCTTCCACAATGATTGAACTAGTTTACACTCCGACCAACAGTTTAAAAGTGTTCCTGTTCTCCACATCCCCTCCAGCATCTGTTATCTCCAGATTTTTTAATGATTGCCATTCTAACTGGCATGAGGTAGTATCTCAGTGTGGTTTTGATTTGCATTTCTCTAATGACCAGTGATGATGAGCATTTTTCCATGTGTTTGTTGGCCTCATATATGTCTTCTTTTGAAAAGTGTCTGTTCATATTCTTCACCCACTTTTGAATGGGTTTGTTTTTTTCTTATAAATCTGTTTTAGTTCTTTGTAGATTCAGATATTAGCCCTTTGTCAGATGGGTAAATTGCAAAATTTTTTTCCCATTCTGTTGGTTGCTGGTTCACTCTAATGATTGTTTCTTTTGCTGTACAGAAGCTTTGGAGTTTAATTAGGTCCCATTTGTCTATTTTGTCTTTTGTTGCCAATGCTTTTGGTGTTTTAGTCATGAAGTCCTTGCCTATGTAGAAAGATCTATGAAGGAAAGCAAGCATTGGATTATATGCAGCTAAAATTATTTCATTACTCTGTGTGTGGTTGTATGTTCACTTGGTGGTGACTCATGCCTGTAATCTTAGCACTTTGGGAGGCTGAGGCTGGAAGATCCCCCGAGGTCAAGAGTTTGTGACCAGCCTGTCGAACATGGTGAAACCCCATCTCTACTAAAAATGCAAAAGATTAGCTGGGCATGGTGGTGGGCACCTGTATTCTCAGCTACTTGGGAGGCTGAGGCAGGAGAATCGCTTGAATCTGGGAGGCAGAGGTTGCTGTGAGCCAAGATCGTGCCACTGCACTCTATCTAGCCTGAGCAACAAGAGCAAAACTCCGTCTCAAGAACAAAAACAAAAACAAAAAACATAAGTGTTGGTTATTGCCAAATTTCAAAGCATTGCCAAATTTCAAAATGTGACTGCACTATTTGAGATCTTAAAGAACATGCTCCAAAGTATTTGGCAAATTTCCAGACCCAATATCCTGGGAGGAAGCACTGAGCTCTTTGCTAATGAGGAAGAAGATAAAAGGTTTATTTCTAAATTGACAGGTGCAGCACCAAATTGCCAACCAACCTCTATTTCATCTGTTAGGGTAGGGAAGACCTTCTGGACTACCGGAAAAATCATGAGCTGGATGGTTTGTTTTAATGCCATGAATAAAATAGGTGAGACTTGACAACCAGGACTTTATGGATAAAGGAGAAAAAGAAGCAAAATCTTTCATAGATTGTTAATAATGGTGAGTGAGGACCATGGTGGTCACATGTCACTCAAGTAGTGGCCAGGCTTGCTCTTCCTTGGGCAGTACCTCACAACCCTTTTCCAGTTCTTCCCAGGTCCGTTTTCCCATGGCCCTGCTCCCAGCTCTCTGCAGCCTTAAAAAGCAATCTAGATCCATTTTCCTGAAACGTTCTTCTGACGCTGGCCTTCCTCCAGCCAGTGATTTCCCATGCCATGTCACCATGATGCCTTTTATCACTCCCTACTCCAAACCCACCCAAACTTTGGGGCTGCCTTGGAACTTGACCCAGTTCTGTCCTCAGATGGAGCACTTTTTTCCCCATTCCTGAATCCAGGAGTAC
>NW_022438708.1:0-5763 GCF_009761245.1 Sapajus apella
TTGCTTACATGGGTGATACAGTTTCTTTATTGTTTAAGCCATTTTGAGTTACATTTTTATTTGCTACTTGGTACTGAAAGCAACCTACTGATATAACCATCTACTATGATCTGTTGCTGCCCACAAAACACTTCTGGACAAAATGTGCGGGTTTTCCTCACACCAGCAACCATTTCTCCACCTTTCTGGACATCAGCTGGGTGTCCTACAGTTAAGTAAATCCTGATATTAACTACCTGAAGTTAGCATTAGATCCCACAAGTTAAAGCTTCAGTCCCACAAGGCTGCCCCACTTCAGATGTCAATTGCAGGTCCTGGACCACTGGGACTTCTGACCAACCAGCTAAAAATTCAGGCAGTTCCCACAACCCCTCCCTGGGTTTGATAATTTGCTAAAATGGTTCACAGAACTCAGAAAAGCACTTTACTTGTATTTACCAATTTGTTATAAAGGACTCAGATGAAGAGGCACATAGGGTAAAGTCCAGAAAGGTCCTGAGTGCAGGAACTTCTGTCCAATGGAGTTAAGATTTGCCACCCTCCCAATATGTGGATGCATTCAGCAACCCAGCAGCTCTCTGAACCTCATCATATAGTGGCTTTTATGGGGATTTCATCATGTAGGCGTGATCAATTATTAATTCACTCTCCAGTCCCTCGCCCCTCCCTGGAGGTTGTGGAGAGTAGACCTGAACGTTCTGTGCTTCCAATCAAGGCTTGATCTTTCTGGCAACTAGCCCCCATCCTGAAGCTTCAAAAGTTGCCTCATTAAAACAAAAGAGGCCCTATCACCCAGGAAATTCCAAGGGATTTAGGAGCTCTGTGTCAGGAATGATAGTCAAGGACCAACTATTAGAAAAAAAGATGCTCCTAGCATCACTATCATTTAGGAAATTACAAGGGTTTTAGGAGCTCTTTGTCAGGAACTGAGACAATAATCAAATATATAGTTATTTTTATGTCACACTGTCATTAACACTTTTCTTCAATGCTGAATATTGACAGTGGTCCCAGAAAGGAAGAAATGAATTAATCTAGAATGGTGAGGAGTTCCTGTGGTTTGAACCAGCTTTCCAGGTGATTCTGATGTTCTTCTTCTTTCATCCCCAATAAAGAACATTATTTTAAAGCCTTCTCTATTGGTCAACTCTTGGCTGAAATGAAGAAAAGTTTTTCTCTGATTTTAACTGTCAATACAGTGTCCTAACAACTTGTCTTCTGTAATATGCTTTCTGTGTATTATCTCCACTAATTCATCTATCCGTTTTTCATTTACAGTTTCTTAAATCTATAGATAGTTGTAAAATAGTGGTTCTTTTTTTTAAAACTTGAGGTGGAGTCCCACTCTGTCACCCAGGCTGGAGTGCAGTGGCGCGATTTTGGCTCACTGTAACTGGATTCGAGTGATTCTCCTGCCTTAGCCTCCTGAGTAGCTGGGATTACAAGTGTGCGCCACCATACCCAGCTAATTTTTGTATTTTTAGTAGAGTCAGAGTTTCGACATGTTGGCCAGGCTGGTCTCGAACTCCCGACCTCAGGTGATCTGAGAGGCCTTGGCCTCCCAAAGTGCTGGAATTATAGGCGTGAGCCATCGTGCCCAACAAAATGGTGGTTCTTTTACCCCCTAAAAGGTAGTCTATGAAAATGAAATTGCTTACAGGCACAGAATGGAATTTGGGGTTATAGTTTGGCCAAATAAATATAGTTGATACATGTATTGTCAATCAACTTAAGATCATTTCCAGCTTTTCTTCTTTTGAATATTTGCCTCACATTGATGGTGAAAATCAGATAGCACTCTAGATCAGTGGTGGTTCTTGACTTTGGCAGCTGCACATTGGAACCAACTGGGGAAGTTTAAAAATGACTAATGCCCAAGCCACCTCCAGAGATTCTGATTTAATTGCTCCAGGGTTTGGCTTCCTGGTTATGGGATTTTTGAAAGCTCCTCAAATGATTCTAGTGTTGAACCAGAGTTGAGAACCACTGAGCTTGATGCCACACAGAATCTTATAAATGCCATTTGGCACTTGATTTGCTCACTAGGCAGGTCTTTTTGTTTTTAGTTAGTAATTTTTGTGTATGGTTTCAGGAACCTTCAGAAATTGAATCATACATTTCATTAGTTACAGATAAGACTAAATGTTGTGGTCTCCCAAGATAAAATTTCTTAATACTACAGACTTGTTTAATGTGGAAATAGAATTTTCATATTAATGCATATCAATAGACCAGGAGACAGAATAATGTTCAATAAACACTTCTCTGGATACCTTACAGGAATAGGTTCCAGAGATATTCAAGACAGAAGCGTGCGCTCACTCTCTCTCTCTCTCTCTCTCTCTCTCTGTCTCTCTCTCTCTCGCGTGCGCGCGCACGCACCACACACACACACACACACACACACACACACACCACTAATAACCTAGTCCTTTTAGTCAAATGTATTCCCAAATATCAAGAATAGAGACTGTTCCACTGGCTTGAAAATTTGTAATATCTCTACTCTTTCAGGGTCAAACGCTACGATATTACAGGTACCACAGAACCCAAATTGGCCAGGGAATATATATTTGTCACCTTGATGCTGCACAAATTTAGGTGTTTTCTTCTTGCAGCTGAGAATCACATGATATAGAAAAACAATTGTAACTGATAACGGGGCAATAATAGTGAAGATTTCGGTAGAACAATAGACCCACATCACAGGACCTCAAGGGTTATCCAGGAAGGGAATGAATGAGAACTCTGGTTAGGGCTATGACATGCTGTTCTTGGTAAATCCAGTTCCCATCAGACTGAAGGTTCATGTGCCCCAACTTAGACTGAACATGTGGAATTGCTGTAGCATCAAGTACTTTCAAGAACTATTGGTTGGGGCCAGGCATGATGGTTCATGCCTGTAATCCCAGCACTTTGGGAGGCCAAGGAAGGTGGATCATCTGAGGTCAGGAGTTTGAGACCAGCCTGGCTAACATGGTAAAACCCTGTCTGCTAAAAATACAAAAATTAGCTGGGTGTGGTGGTGGGTGCCTGTAATCCCAGCTACTCAGGAGGCTGAGTCAGGAGACTCACTTGAACCTGGAAGGTGGAGGTTGCAGTGAACCAAGATCATGTCACTACACTCCAACCTGGGAGACAAGAGCTAGACTCTGTCTCAAAAAAAAAAAAAAGCAACTATTGGTTGGAACTGCTCTGCTCCAGTGACACCAGGAACAGGTCTCCCTATTTCTGGTTGCCTCACACTAGGAGGATTTGCTCCTTTGCACAGTAAGTCAGATTTCCCCAACACTCAGGTCAGAAAGTCTCTTGGTCGCACGAGGTCAGAATGCAATTAATAGGACCTCAGAAGAGGTTGGAAGAAAGCAAACTACTGAAAAATACCTTGCTTCAGCAAAATACAGGGATTGGCTGATGAGGGAGAAAAGGCAACACTTATTTAAAGGTAAATGCCCATCATGGGCAAATTACCTACTTGTTAAATTTCTCTTCTCTTTTTTCCAATTTGGTGCCTTTGCAGGAGCTATCCTAAATGCTATTTTGTATTCTCTGCAGCAGTTGATAATTAAGAGTTATACACGTTCCTGTGGCTAGATTGAGCACCATCATAGCTCAGTCTAGAAGGAATTATGCTAGTCTGAGGTACAAGAAACATAGTTGTTTTTTTTTTTTTTTTAGCCTTCTTTTTGGAATTACTTGGGAATAATTTCAAACTTATAAAAAGTTGTAAGAATAAACATAGTCCAAAGAAACTTGTATGCCCTTTACCCAGATTCACCTATTCTCCACCCTTGCCCCTTTGCAAGTTTTCCACACTATGGCCCTTGATGCCAAATGGTTCAGTATGCATTTCCTAAGAATAGAGATAGTCTCTTAATAACCATAATACAGTCACTGACTAATTGGATGCAAGATGTTGGGTCCATTGTTAAGTGCAGGAGTTTTTGCAAGTCCTTTTTATAATATTTACTAATTCTTTGTGAATAATTTTGAGTTTTTGTCTGGCATGCAGTTTAGTTACCTAAAAACAGTTTGATTCCTCAAGGCTTGCCTTTCAGCTTGGTCAGGCTGACTCAGACTAGAGCAGCCTTTAGTCTATGGCTAGATTGACCCACTATAGAGGTAATACTCTTCAAAGTACACACAATGCCCATATATTGTGAGGATTCTTCATTCTGGCTATTGGGAAGATGAACCATTCTCAGCCCTGTGTGATCTCCAAGAACGTTTCCACCTGATTCTTTTTGAAGATTGTTTCCCTGGTTTCTTTAAACATAGTAAAACACACAGATCAGTACTAAATTGAAGATTGGAGGGAAACCCTCTGCAGGTCTCCAGAGTTCAATCTCTGGGAAGCATTATCTTCTCTGGTCTTCTTTCCTGCAAATTCTAGACATCTTGGCCTCTCTAAATATATATATACACAATATATACTCACCATTATACTAACAAGGAGCCCCTCCAAATTCTTGTTTGTTTGTTTTGTTTTTTTGAGATGGAGTTTCGCTCTTGTTACCCGGGCTAGAGTGCAATGGCGCGATCTCGGCTCACCGCAACCTCCGCCTCCTGGGTTCAGGCAATTCTCCTGCCTCAGCCTCCTGAGTAGCTGGGATTACAGGCACGCGCCACCATGGCCAGCTAATTTTTTGTAGTTTTAGTAGAGACGGGGTTTCACCATGTTGACCAGGATGGTCTTGATCTCTTGACCTTGTGATCCACACGCCTCAGCCTCCCAAAGTGCTGGGATTACAGGCGTGAGCCACCGCGCCCGGCCCCTCCAAATTCTTAACTCCAGCCCTTCAACTCAGAGATCGGGGCTCTGCATGGGTTTCCCCTCCTTGCACTGTAGCCTGGAAACTCACTCCAGGCAGTCAGCAGAGGCAACTGTAGGGCTGGCCTTATTTGTTTCCTTTCTCTTAGTGATCTCTGTCCTGTACTGCCTATTGTCCAATATCTGAGAAACATTATTTCACATATTTTATCTAATTGTTTAAGGTAGGAGGGTAAATCTGGTCCCTGTTATTTCATCCTAGCCAGAACAATATTTTTGTCTAATCTGTCCATATTGCAATTTTGTCAGTTGACCTAATGATGTTCTTATGGTATTTTTACTTCCCCTCTATTACAGCGTATCTAGGTTCAGGTACTATATTAGTTGTCATGTTTTGGGGGAGTTTTTTTAAACTTCCTTTAATCTAGAATGTCTCCACAGCCTTTCTTTTTGTGACATTGACATTTCAGAAGAATACTGCTCCTCCCTCTTTACCTTGTTTTAAGTCTGTGCAATGTTTCCTCGTGATTAGATTCAGGTTAGACGTTCTTGGTCAGAATACAGCATAGATGATATTGTGTCCTTCTAAGGGTATCACATCTGGAGCTATAAGATGTCCATTTCTTCTTCACTCGTGATGTTTGCTTTGGTCCCCTGGCCAAGGTGTCCAATTTTTCCATTGTATAATTACTATTTTGTTTCTTTCCTTGCAACTAATGAGTAATCTGTGGGGGCACAATTAAAGGTCATGAAAATATCCTGTCCTTCATCAAAATTTCCCCAGTATTTAATATCTATTGATGATTCTTGGTTGATCCAGTCTTATTTTTTTTTTTTTTTTTGAGACGGAGTTTCGTTCTTGTTACCCAGGCTGGAGTGCAATGGCGCGATCTCGGCTCACCGCAACCTCCGCCCCCTGGGTTCAAGCAATTCTCCTGCCTCAGCCTCCCGAGTAGCTGGGACTACAGGCGCGCGCCACCATGCCCAGTTAA
>NW_022438708.1:5863-12764 GCF_009761245.1 Sapajus apella
AGGCTGGAGTGCAATGGCGCGATCTAGGCTCACCGCAACCTCCGCCCCCTGGGTTCAAGCAATTCTCCTGCCTCAGCCTCCCGAGTAGCTGGGACTACAGGCGCGCGCCACCATGCCCAGTTAATTTTTGTATTTTTAGTAGAGACGGGGTTTCACCTTGTTGACCAGGATGGTCTCGATCTCTTGACCTCGTGATCCACCTGCCTCGGCCTCCCAAAGTGCTGGGATTACAGGTGTGAGCCACTGCGCCCAGCCATGATCCAGTCTTTCACATGATGATTGAAAAATGATCATTTTCCATATTCCCAATCCTCCACATTGACCAGTCAGCTCTTGGCATTCTACCATAAGCAACAGCATACCCTTTTCTCTCATTTACTCATTTATCCACCTATCTATATATGTTTAATCAGTGTGGATTCATGAATTCCTATTTTTCCATTGGTTTATAATTCAATGTTGATACTGGTTGGTGGGAGGTGTTTGGGTCATGAGGGTGGATCCCTCACTAATGGCTTAGTGTGGTCCCCTGTGGTAATAAGTGACTTCTCACTCTATTCGTTTGACCAGAGCTGGTTGTTTAAAAGAACACAGCATCCCTTCCTACTCTCCTTCCTCCTCTCTTGCCATGTGATGGTGATCCCCTTCACCTTTCACCATGAGTGAAAGCTTCTTGAAGCTCTCATCAGAAGCAGATACTGGCCCTGTGCTTCTTGTACAGCCTGCAGAAGAGTGAACCAAATAAACCCCTTCTTTTATAAATTACCCAGCCTCTGGTACACCTTTATAACACCACAAAACAGACTGAGAGACATATCACCTATCTTATGTGACCCATAGCTCCTATATATGGGGGGCCTACTATTATGATTCTAAGGTCTTTCTCTACAGCAACTCATCTGCTGTGATTCGGGAGAAAAACTCTCAGATTAATGAAAGAAATTCAGAACATCCCTTGCTGCCAGCACTGACATCACTATCCAGAATAACAAGGGCTTGTGAACATTTGTGAGTTGGGAAGACACGTGTGCAGGGATTGGGGCAGCTCACTGAAGAGAGCACTCAGAGAAAGTAGTTCTTTCTAAAATGAATTCCAGGACAGTCTTCATCAGCCTTAATATTAGGTCTGTGGGTTTCCAAAGAAAACTCACCTGGTGATTAGTACATTGGGCCAACCAAACCCAGCAGCAATGCGGACCTTTGCTAATCTTGAATTACCCTTTTGAATGGGCTGGACTATCATTTAACCTCCACATTCCTTAGTTATCAACAGGCTCTTGGGGGATCACAACAGCTGAGAAACTATGGAAAGAAACACCTGAGAAATGGCATCTGGACTTCAGGGTTTAGGAAGGAAAAGGCTATCCTTGAATCGTTGGATTCAATGTTTTCAGGTCCTTTAGGAGCCATTAGGAGCCACTGGTATTAGCTGGTACTGAACATTCAGGTCCTCACAAATTCAAGGATGTCTTTTTTTTTTTTTTCTTTTTTTCTTCACAGATGAAACTCTAAACAAAATTATCTTTAATTTTAATGATTCCTTTTTTCTTTAAACAGGAAAAGTCAACTCTGGCCACAAGCTCTCCCTTGACTCCTCTGTGGAAATTCCCACAACAGAATACAAGTGCCTCTGTTCAAGATAAAGATAAACACATTTTATGGCACTGGTTTCCTTTGGTCTCTTCCTTCTGGGATAGGGCAAGACTGAAAGATTTATGAAGTCAGATATCTTCTCTTGCCTTAGGGTTACTAGATGAATGTATTTTTCCATCAAAACAAGGAAACCTACTCTCTTATACATAGTTCTTATGTTCTATTTTTAATGACCTAAACATTTCCAATATCTCACCAAATGAAAGAACCTCAGAGGGAACATGACAACCAAAACCTAATAATAGTATTCGTGGTAACTGGGAAATACACTGCCTTAATGAAATCACCCTTTGCCACATCAGCGTTCCTCAGCCATCATAGCAATTGGTAAGTAAGATGAATTTGTTTAATTTTTGTAGGGTGTTCTTTTTCTTTGAGGCTCTAGCAAGAAAATGACTTTGATATTATTTAGCCATCAGGAAGTCACCTCCCAGAATGAAAAATCATGTTTGGCCCACTTGGTTATCTTCATAGTTGAAAAGGGACTATCTAATTAAATAGTTTCTTAAATAATTTTAAACATAATTTAGCATAATTTCTACCATTCAAAAGGCTCAAAAAACAAATAGTGAAAAGCAAACTTTTGCTGACAAAAAACTGTTATCCTCCAAAATATACAAAGAACTCTTAAAATTCAACAATAAGGAAATGAACAACCTGCAAAAGACTTGAATGGATACCTCACCAGAGAAGATATACAGATAGCAAGTAACCATATGAAAATATGCTCAACATGTATTGCTGAGAAATATTAAGCCTACCCTGCCCCTGTGGCTCCGTTGTAGAGAATACCTTTTAGTTTGTAAATAACGGTAAGCAGATAACAGGTTCCTACTTGGTATATTTGAGTTATGAGTAAATACAGACCACCTGTTTGTTAATAATAATCACCTGTTAACAGAGAATAACTACATGGATCAGAATCTGCTCGGGGCCTTCAGCCTGGGATCCTGTCAGCCCCTGAGGCTCTCAGCTCGATAGGCTGCTGGGCCCCCAAAGAGACCCACTTTGTTGTTCTATCTGGGTGTCTGCCTCTCATTTCCTTCAGTGCTGCCTGAGTAGGGGTCTCCCGGCCAAGCTGGTTCTCAGTAATGTATGTCATCTGGGAATTGTAAATTAAAACAAGGAGGCCCAGCACCAGTGGCTCACGCCTGTAATCCTGGCACTTTGGGAGGCTGAGGGGCAGACAGCTTGAGCTCAGGAGTCAGAGACCAGCCTGGGCAACATGGTAAAACCCCTTTTTACAAAAAAAAAAAAAAAAAATACAAAAAGCAGCTGGGCATGGTGGCATGGGCCTGTGGTCTCAGCTACTTGGGAGGCTGAGGTGGGAGGATGGCCTCAGCCTTGGAGGTCGAGGCTACAGTGAGCTGTACCTCGGCACTCCAGCCTGGACAACATAGCAAGACCCTGTCTCAAACAAAAAAATGAAATAAAAACAAGGAGATACCACTACACACCTATTAGGATGGCCAAAATTCAAAACACTGAAAACACCAAATGCTGGCAAGTATGTGGAGCAACAGAAACCCTCATTTATTGTGGGTAGGAGTGTACAGTCACTTTAGAGGAGAGTTTGGCAGTTTCTCACAAAACTAAATTTACCATACAATCCAGCAATCACACACCTTGGTATTTACCTGAGTGTAAAACTCATGTTCACACCAAAACCTGCACAAGAATGTTTATAGCAGCTTTATTCATAATTGTCAAAACTTGGAAGCAACCAAGATGTATTTCAGTAGGTGAATGAATAAATGTGGCATATCTATACAATAGAACATTATTTAGCACTGAAAAGAAATGAGCTATCAAGCCATTAAAAGACATGGAGGAATCTTAAATGCATATTACTAAGTGAAAGAAGCCAGTCTGAAAAAGCCACAGACTGTATGATTCCAACTATATGATGTTCTGAAAAAGGGAAAACTACGGAAACAGTAAAAAGATCAGTGTTTGTTAGGAGTTAGGGAGAGGAAGGGATAAATAGAGCACAGAGGATTTTTAGGGTAGTGAAACTATTCTGTATGATTCTATAATGGTCAGTACATGTCATTATACATTTGTACAAACTCATAGAATGTACAACACCAAGACTGAACCCTGATGTAAATTCTGGGCTTTTATAATGATGTGTCAATGTCAGTTCATCAATTGAAACAAACGTATCACTCTGGTGTAGGATGTTGATAGTCGGGGATGTTAAGGGTTGGGGGCAGGGAGGTGGGAACTCTCCACCTTTTGCTCAATCTTGCTGTGAACCTAGAACTGCTCTTTAAGAAAGTCTATAAAAAATAAAAACAAGGAGTGAGATGCTTGCAAAAAAAAAAAAAAAGTAAACCTTCGTCCTTCCCCCTACCCCACCACCCTGTCTCTTAGGTGACCGGTCCCCAACATCCAGCAGGACGTTTTAAATCCAGAGATATTTCAAAGGCTTCATCTAGAAATCTTGCTGATTAAACCACCAAACCTTTGTTCACAATTGACTAATTCGAAGTTCAATGGCTTCTATTTCCTCTTTTATTTTCTTTGGTAACGCTGATGGGTTAGGGAGCAGTGAAACGGTCAACAGGTAGCAATTTCAGGGTATGAGAGTCAAGGAACATGCATAATCCATCACTGAGGAACTCCCTGTGATAACTGGGAGAAACCTCTAAGGACTACACCTACAATTGATAGAGCCAACTGAGACCGATGCCAAGGAGCAGGGCAAGCCTTAGATAAAAATGGTTGAAGTTGATGTTTCTCTTACCCTTTCAGGTACTCTTCCTCTTCCCCCAGACAAAAACTCTTCAAATTAATGTGTTTTCTCTTCTAGATCATTTTTTATTTTCATTCAACAAATACTTGTTATTGGATATAGGGATGAAGAGAGAAATGGAAGAGTTGAGGACGATTCCAAGGATTTTAGTCCAAGCAACCGGAAAGGTGAAGCTGTCATTTCCTGTGATGGGGAAGGTTGTTTGGGTAGCTTTGCACTGTGTCAACTTGGCTAAGCTGGGACTATGTTTCCTAGAATTCCCTTTCCTCTGGACCTATGTCCTGAACTAGACTCATAACATCATAAGTATGGTATGATTCTGGGGTAGGGCTGGCCAAAAGAGAAATTTTTATGAGAGCTGGAAGTCACAATTGAAGCAGCAGCCATTACATTCTTTTTTTTATTGCACTTTAGGTTCTGGGGTACATGTGCAGAACATGCAGGATTGTTGCACAGGTATATACATGGCAACGTGGTTTGCTGCCTCCATCATTCTTAAGGTTGGTGTCAGGCACCAGGTACCACTGCAGCTCACACACATTGCTGATCTACTGGCTCACATTGGTGGGGTTGGGGAGTAGGCAGTAGCTGGGCCCCCAGCTGCCCCAGCTCTCACTGGATATTCTTCAGCTTTTCTGAGTCCTGGCCCAGGTGCCTGTGTAGCTCCATGGCAAAGGGAGTCAGCTCCTTCTGCAAGTCACCTGAATCGTCAAGGTTAGAGGCAATGAGAGCCAGATTCAGGTTTGTCCTTGCTGGTTCCAGTTAGTCCTTATGTGTTCTAGATGGCCCTTGTTCTCTCGCTTCATGTCCAGCTTTTCTTAAATGCTGCCTGCTCTACTGACCCCCAGTGGTATCAAGCTCACGCCCAGATGCAGAGACAACAGCCCTCTATAGACTTCTTCACCAGCTTCCTTTTGTGATCCCTGGTTAATGACTTTTCTCCAATCCTCCAATTGTCCTCTTCTACGTATTTATTTCCCTAGGGTCTCCCATGATTTGTGGGGTCTGGTCACTATAAGCAAATGTAATTCCATATTACTTACAGTGATTCCAATTCCTGATTGAACCCCACCAATACACTGCCAAAGGAGCAAGTTTGGGTAGGAGATAAAGAATCCAATTTGGACATGTTAAATTGAAAATTCCCATCCAGCAGTCAGGAAGAGATTTTGAATAGGAAGTTTGAGGTTATGAGTCTGTAGTTCAGGGGAGAGGTCCAGGCTGGAGCTATATATTTGGAAACCATTAGGGTGTAGATGGCACCTAAAGCCATAAGACCAGATCAGTTGCTCAAATGACTGAGTGTAAATACAGAAAAAATGGTCTAAAGACCAAGTCCAGTGATGCTGTGACATTAAGAAAGCAAAATAAAGTGCAGATAACACGCCCTGAAAGAACAAATACTAAACGAAGACCAAAGATACGTTTTTGAAATGAGCAAAGGTTCTTAACTGTTAAATAAATCTAGAAAATTTTTAAATGGTTATTGACATTTACCAGGCAGATGAACAACAATATCTTTGCTGGTTGATTTTTTTAAAGATAGCTTCTGAAGATTTAATGATGTTTTTGTTTGCATCTCTCCCACTGGCCACGGGCTCTCTCTGTTAATCAGGTACAATGGCAGATTTAGAGCATTAGCAAAGTAATTCAGGGCCAACCATAACAGCCATTGCAGTAAAAATAAAAATAACGTTTTAAAAATTGCACCTCTCACTTGAACCATCCTAGAAATTGAGGTGTAAAGCGTTTTGTGGTTTAGAGATTGCTGCTTTATTTCTCTAGACCTGGTTTTGTGATACCACAGGGTGATGGCTCTTAATCAGGGATGATTTTGTTCCCCAGGAACCATTCGGCAATGTATGGAGACATTTTTGATTGTCATAAATGGGAGGGGCATATAGTGAGTAGAGGCCACAGATGCTAGTAAAAATCCTATAATAGACAGGACAACCACATGACAAATGGGAATCATACAGAGAGGGAGAAACCCTGTCTTAGGATGTGGCTACTTAGAGAGCAGAATGAAAATCTTAACAGAACAAAATCCAATTTGATTTACTCTTCAGTAAAATGGTTAAAGGATGGGCAAGTGGAAGAAAGGGAAGGGGGATAGAGTTCGAGAAAAGAAAAAGAGGGAACAAGAAGAAGGGGGAAGATTTATATGCTGTGCAGTATTTATGGGTTGTGAGATGCTCTTAAATCCAATAAACAACTCTTAGCAGATGTGGAAGCACTGAATGATGTAGGAGGCTATGGAAAGTGATCTTTGCTCAATCTCAGAGCTACAATGTTTCCTAAAGCTTGCTTTACTACAGCTGGGCCCTGATCATAGGAGAAATACAGTGACAGAGCAAGTGGTGGAGGGTTAACCAGGAGGCAACAGTATCTTCACCTTCTGCAGTCTTTGGGCCCTGTATTTTAAAATTCTCTGCTAGTCCCTCTAATGGCAGCAGGGAAGAGGTGGCAAAGACCTAGACCTAGACCTCA
>NW_022438709.1:0-5763 GCF_009761245.1 Sapajus apella
TTGCTTACATGGGTGATACAGTTTCTTTATTGTTTAAGCCATTTTGATTTACATTTTTATTTGCTACTTGGTACTGAAAGCAACCTACTGATATAACCATCTACTATGATCTGTTGCTGCCCACAAAACACTTCTGGACAAAATGTGCGGGTTTTCCTCACACCAGCAACCATTTCTCCACCTTTCTGGACATCAGCTGGGTGTCCTACAGTTAAGTAAATCCTGATATTAACTACCTGAAGTTAGCATTAGATCCCACAAGTTAAAGCTTCAGTCCCACAAGGCTGCCCCACTTCAGATGTCAATTGCAGGTCCTGGACCACTGGGACTTCTGACCAACCAGCTAAAAATTCAGGCAGTTCCCACAACCCCTCCCTGGGTTTGATAATTTGCTAAAATGGTTCACAGAACTCAGAAAAGCACTTTACTTGTATTTACCAATTTGTTATAAAGGACTCAGATGAAGAGGCACATAGGGTAAAGTCCAGAAAGGTCCTGAGTGCAGGAACTTCTGTCCAATGGAGTTAAGATTTGCCACCCTCCCAATATGTGGATGCATTCAGCAACCCAGCAGCTCTCTGAACCTCATCATATAGTGGCTTTTATGGGGATTTCATCATGTAGGCGTGATCAATTATTAATTCACTCTCCAGTCCCTCGCCCCTCCCTGGAGGTTGTGGAGAGTAGACCTGAACGTTCTGTGCTTCCAATCAAGGCTTGATCTTTCTGGCAACTAGCCCCCATCCTGAAGCTTCAAAAGTTGCCTCATTAAAACAAAAGAGGCCCTATCACCCAGGAAATTCCAAGGGATTTAGGAGCTCTGTGTCAGGAATGATAGTCAAGGACCAACTATTAGAAAAAAAGATGCTCCTAGCATCACTATCATTTAGGAAATTACAAGGGTTTTAGGAGCTCTTTGTCAGGAACTGAGACAATAATCAAATATATAGTTATTTTTATGTCACACTGTCATTAACACTTTTCTTCAATGCTGAATATTGACAGTGGTCCCAGAAAGGAAGAAATGAATTAATCTAGAATGGTGAGGAGTTCCTGTGGTTTGAACCAGCTTTCCAGGTGATTCTGATGTTCTTCTTCTTTCATCCCCAATAAAGAACATTATTTTAAAGCCTTCTCTATTGGTCAACTCTTGGCTGAAATGAAGAAAAGTTTTTCTCTGATTTTAACTGTCAATACAGTGTCCTAACAACTTGTCTTCTGTAATATGCTTTCTGTGTATTATCTCCACTAATTCATCTATCCGTTTTTCATTTACAGTTTCTTAAATCTATAGATAGTTGTAAAATAGTGGTTCTTTTTTTTAAAACTTGAGGTGGAGTCCCACTCTGTCACCCAGGCTGGAGTGCAGTGGCGCGATTTTGGCTCACTGTAACTGGATTCGAGTGATTCTCCTGCCTTAGCCTCCTGAGTAGCTGGGATTACAAGTGTGCGCCACCATACCCAGCTAATTTTTGTATTTTTAGTAGAGTCAGAGTTTCGACATGTTGGCCAGGCTGGTCTCGAACTCCCGACCTCAGGTGATCTGAGAGGCCTTGGCCTCCCAAAGTGCTGGAATTATAGGCGTGAGCCATCGTGCCCAACAAAATGGTGGTTCTTTTACCCCCTAAAAGGTAGTCTATGAAAATGAAATTGCTTACAGGCACAGAATGGAATTTGGGGTTATAGTTTGGCCAAATAAATATAGTTGATACATGTATTGTCAATCAACTTAAGATCATTTCCAGCTTTTCTTCTTTTGAATATTTGCCTCACATTGATGGTGAAAATCAGATAGCACTCTAGATCAGTGGTGGTTCTTGACTTTGGCAGCTGCACATTGGAACCAACTGGGGAAGTTTAAAAATGACTAATGCCCAAGCCACCTCCAGAGATTCTGATTTAATTGCTCCAGGGTTTGGCTTCCTGGTTATGGGATTTTTGAAAGCTCCTCAAATGATTCTAGTGTTGAACCAGAGTTGAGAACCACTGAGCTTGATGCCACACAGAATCTTATAAATGCCATTTGGCACTTGATTTGCTCACTAGGCAGGTCTTTTTGTTTTTAGTTAGTAATTTTTGTGTATGGTTTCAGGAACCTTCAGAAATTGAATCATACATTTCATTAGTTACAGATAAGACTAAATGTTGTGGTCTCCCAAGATAAAATTTCTTAATACTACAGACTTGTTTAATGTGGAAATAGAATTTTCATATTAATGCATATCAATAGACCAGGAGACAGAATAATGTTCAATAAACACTTCTCTGGATACCTTACAGGAATAGGTTCCAGAGATATTCAAGACAGAAGCGTGCGCTCACTCTCTCTCTCTCTCTCTCTCTCTCTCTGTCTCTCTCTCTCTCGCGTGCGCGCGCACGCACCACACACACACACACACACACACACACACACACCACTAATAACCTAGTCCTTTTAGTCAAATGTATTCCCAAATATCAAGAATAGAGACTGTTCCACTGGCTTGAAAATTTGTAATATCTCTACTCTTTCAGGGTCAAACGCTACGATATTACAGGTACCACAGAACCCAAATTGGCCAGGGAATATATATTTGTCACCTTGATGCTGCACAAATTTAGGTGTTTTCTTCTTGCAGCTGAGAATCACATGATATAGAAAAACAATTGTAACTGATAACGGGGCAATAATAGTGAAGATTTCGGTAGAACAATAGACCCACATCACAGGACCTCAAGGGTTATCCAGGAAGGGAATGAATGAGAACTCTGGTTAGGGCTATGACATGCTGTTCTTGGTAAATCCAGTTCCCATCAGACTGAAGGTTCATGTGCCCCAACTTAGACTGAACATGTGGAATTGCTGTAGCATCAAGTACTTTCAAGAACTATTGGTTGGGGCCAGGCATGATGGTTCATGCCTGTAATCCCAGCACTTTGGGAGGCCAAGGAAGGTGGATCATCTGAGGTCAGGAGTTTGAGACCAGCCTGGCTAACATGGTAAAACCCTGTCTGCTAAAAATACAAAAATTAGCTGGGTGTGGTGGTGGGTGCCTGTAATCCCAGCTACTCAGGAGGCTGAGTCAGGAGACTCACTTGAACCTGGAAGGTGGAGGTTGCAGTGAACCAAGATCATGTCACTACACTCCAACCTGGGAGACAAGAGCTAGACTCTGTCTCAAAAAAAAAAAAAAGCAACTATTGGTTGGAACTGCTCTGCTCCAGTGACACCAGGAACAGGTCTCCCTATTTCTGGTTGCCTCACACTAGGAGGATTTGCTCCTTTGCACAGTAAGTCAGATTTCCCCAACACTCAGGTCAGAAAGTCTCTTGGTCGCACGAGGTCAGAATGCAATTAATAGGACCTCAGAAGAGGTTGGAAGAAAGCAAACTACTGAAAAATACCTTGCTTCAGCAAAATACAGGGATTGGCTGATGAGGGAGAAAAGGCAACACTTATTTAAAGGTAAATGCCCATCATGGGCAAATTACCTACTTGTTAAATTTCTCTTCTCTTTTTTCCAATTTGGTGCCTTTGCAGGAGCTATCCTAAATGCTATTTTGTATTCTCTGCAGCAGTTGATAATTAAGAGTTATACACGTTCCTGTGGCTAGATTGAGCACCATCATAGCTCAGTCTAGAAGGAATTATGCTAGTCTGAGGTACAAGAAACATAGTTGTTTTTTTTTTTTTTTTAGCCTTCTTTTTGGAATTACTTGGGAATAATTTCAAACTTATAAAAAGTTGTAAGAATAAACATAGTCCAAAGAAACTTGTATGCCCTTTACCCAGATTCACCTATTCTCCACCCTTGCCCCTTTGCAAGTTTTCCACACTATGGCCCTTGATGCCAAATGGTTCAGTATGCATTTCCTAAGAATAGAGATAGTCTCTTAATAACCATAATACAGTCACTGACTAATTGGATGCAAGATGTTGGGTCCATTGTTAAGTGCAGGAGTTTTTGCAAGTCCTTTTTATAATATTTACTAATTCTTTGTGAATAATTTTGAGTTTTTGTCTGGCATGCAGTTTAGTTACCTAAAAACAGTTTGATTCCTCAAGGCTTGCCTTTCAGCTTGGTCAGGCTGACTCAGACTAGAGCAGCCTTTAGTCTATGGCTAGATTGACCCACTATAGAGGTAATACTCTTCAAAGTACACACAATGCCCATATATTGTGAGGATTCTTCATTCTGGCTATTGGGAAGATGAACCATTCTCAGCCCTGTGTGATCTCCAAGAACGTTTCCACCTGATTCTTTTTGAAGATTGTTTCCCTGGTTTCTTTAAACATAGTAAAACACACAGATCAGTACTAAATTGAAGATTGGAGGGAAACCCTCTGCAGGTCTCCAGAGTTCAATCTCTGGGAAGCATTATCTTCTCTGGTCTTCTTTCCTGCAAATTCTAGACATCTTGGCCTCTCTAAATATATATATACACAATATATACTCACCATTATACTAACAAGGAGCCCCTCCAAATTCTTGTTTGTTTGTTTTGTTTTTTTGAGATGGAGTTTCGCTCTTGTTACCCGGGCTAGAGTGCAATGGCGCGATCTCGGCTCACCGCAACCTCCGCCTCCTGGGTTCAGGCAATTCTCCTGCCTCAGCCTCCTGAGTAGCTGGGATTACAGGCACGCGCCACCATGGCCAGCTAATTTTTTGTAGTTTTAGTAGAGACGGGGTTTCACCATGTTGACCAGGATGGTCTTGATCTCTTGACCTTGTGATCCACACGCCTCAGCCTCCCAAAGTGCTGGGATTACAGGCGTGAGCCACCGCGCCCGGCCCCTCCAAATTCTTAACTCCAGCCCTTCAACTCAGAGATCGGGGCTCTGCATGGGTTTCCCCTCCTTGCACTGTAGCCTGGAAACTCACTCCAGGCAGTCAGCAGAGGCAACTGTAGGGCTGGCCTTATTTGTTTCCTTTCTCTTAGTGATCTCTGTCCTGTACTGCCTATTGTCCAATATCTGAGAAACATTATTTCACATATTTTATCTAATTGTTTAAGGTAGGAGGGTAAATCTGGTCCCTGTTATTTCATCCTAGCCAGAACAATATTTTTGTCTAATCTGTCCATATTGCAATTTTGTCAGTTGACCTAATGATGTTCTTATGGTATTTTTACTTCCCCTCTATTACAGCGTATCTAGGTTCAGGTACTATATTAGTTGTCATGTTTTGGGGGAGTTTTTTTAAACTTCCTTTAATCTAGAATGTCTCCACAGCCTTTCTTTTTGTGACATTGACATTTCAGAAGAATACTGCTCCTCCCTCTTTACCTTGTTTTAAGTCTGTGCAATGTTTCCTCGTGATTAGATTCAGGTTAGACGTTCTTGGTCAGAATACAGCATAGATGATATTGTGTCCTTCTAAGGGTATCACATCTGGAGCTATAAGATGTCCATTTCTTCTTCACTCGTGATGTTTGCTTTGGTCCCCTGGCCAAGGTGTCCAATTTTTCCATTGTATAATTACTATTTTGTTTCTTTCCTTGCAACTAATGAGTAATCTGTGGGGGCACAATTAAAGGTCATGAAAATATCCTGTCCTTCATCAAAATTTCCCCAGTATTTAATATCTATTGATGATTCTTGGTTGATCCAGTCTTATTTTTTTTTTTTTTTTTGAGACGGAGTTTCGTTCTTGTTACCCAGGCTGGAGTGCAATGGCGCGATCTCGGCTCACCGCAACCTCCGCCCCCTGGGTTCAAGCAATTCTCCTGCCTCAGCCTCCCGAGTAGCTGGGACTACAGGCGCGCGCCACCATGCCCAGTTAA
>NW_022438709.1:5863-12764 GCF_009761245.1 Sapajus apella
AGGCTGGAGTGCAATGGCGCGATCTAGGCTCACCGCAACCTCCGCCCCCTGGGTTCAAGCAATTCTCCTGCCTCAGCCTCCCGAGTAGCTGGGACTACAGGCGCGCGCCACCATGCCCAGTTAATTTTTGTATTTTTAGTAGAGACGGGGTTTCACCTTGTTGACCAGGATGGTCTCGATCTCTTGACCTCGTGATCCACCTGCCTCGGCCTCCCAAAGTGCTGGGATTACAGGTGTGAGCCACTGCGCCCAGCCATGATCCAGTCTTTCACATGATGATTGAAAAATGATCATTTTCCATATTCCCAATCCTCCACATTGACCAGTCAGCTCTTGGCATTCTACCATAAGCAACAGCATACCCTTTTCTCTCATTTACTCATTTATCCACCTATCTATATATGTTTAATCAGTGTGGATTCATGAATTCCTATTTTTCCATTGGTTTATAATTCAATGTTGATACTGGTTGGTGGGAGGTGTTTGGGTCATGAGGGTGGATCCCTCACTAATGGCTTAGTGTGGTCCCCTGTGGTAATAAGTGACTTCTCACTCTATTCGTTTGACCAGAGCTGGTTGTTTAAAAGAACACAGCATCCCTTCCTACTCTCCTTCCTCCTCTCTTGCCATGTGATGGTGATCCCCTTCACCTTTCACCATGAGTGAAAGCTTCTTGAAGCTCTCATCAGAAGCAGATACTGGCCCTGTGCTTCTTGTACAGCCTGCAGAAGAGTGAACCAAATAAACCCCTTCTTTTATAAATTACCCAGCCTCTGGTACACCTTTATAACACCACAAAACAGACTGAGAGACATATCACCTATCTTATGTGACCCATAGCTCCTATATATGGGGGGCCTACTATTATGATTCTAAGGTCTTTCTCTACAGCAACTCATCTGCTGTGATTCGGGAGAAAAACTCTCAGATTAATGAAAGAAATTCAGAACATCCCTTGCTGCCAGCACTGACATCACTATCCAGAATAACAAGGGCTTGTGAACATTTGTGAGTTGGGAAGACACGTGTGCAGGGATTGGGGCAGCTCACTGAAGAGAGCACTCAGAGAAAGTAGTTCTTTCTAAAATGAATTCCAGGACAGTCTTCATCAGCCTTAATATTAGGTCTGTGGGTTTCCAAAGAAAACTCACCTGGTGATTAGTACATTGGGCCAACCAAACCCAGCAGCAATGCGGACCTTTGCTAATCTTGAATTACCCTTTTGAATGGGCTGGACTATCATTTAACCTCCACATTCCTTAGTTATCAACAGGCTCTTGGGGGATCACAACAGCTGAGAAACTATGGAAAGAAACACCTGAGAAATGGCATCTGGACTTCAGGGTTTAGGAAGGAAAAGGCTATCCTTGAATCGTTGGATTCAATGTTTTCAGGTCCTTTAGGAGCCATTAGGAGCCACTGGTATTAGCTGGTACTGAACATTCAGGTCCTCACAAATTCAAGGATGTCTTTTTTTTTTTTTTCTTTTTTTCTTCACAGATGAAACTCTAAACAAAATTATCTTTAATTTTAATGATTCCTTTTTTCTTTAAACAGGAAAAGTCAACTCTGGCCACAAGCTCTCCCTTGACTCCTCTGTGGAAATTCCCACAACAGAATACAAGTGCCTCTGTTCAAGATAAAGATAAACACATTTTATGGCACTGGTTTCCTTTGGTCTCTTCCTTCTGGGATAGGGCAAGACTGAAAGATTTATGAAGTCAGATATCTTCTCTTGCCTTAGGGTTACTAGATGAATGTATTTTTCCATCAAAACAAGGAAACCTACTCTCTTATACATAGTTCTTATGTTCTATTTTTAATGACCTAAACATTTCCAATATCTCACCAAATGAAAGAACCTCAGAGGGAACATGACAACCAAAACCTAATAATAGTATTCGTGGTAACTGGGAAATACACTGCCTTAATGAAATCACCCTTTGCCACATCAGCGTTCCTCAGCCATCATAGCAATTGGTAAGTAAGATGAATTTGTTTAATTTTTGTAGGGTGTTCTTTTTCTTTGAGGCTCTAGCAAGAAAATGACTTTGATATTATTTAGCCATCAGGAAGTCACCTCCCAGAATGAAAAATCATGTTTGGCCCACTTGGTTATCTTCATAGTTGAAAAGGGACTATCTAATTAAATAGTTTCTTAAATAATTTTAAACATAATTTAGCATAATTTCTACCATTCAAAAGGCTCAAAAAACAAATAGTGAAAAGCAAACTTTTGCTGACAAAAAACTGTTATCCTCCAAAATATACAAAGAACTCTTAAAATTCAACAATAAGGAAATGAACAACCTGCAAAAGACTTGAATGGATACCTCACCAGAGAAGATATACAGATAGCAAGTAACCATATGAAAATATGCTCAACATGTATTGCTGAGAAATATTAAGCCTACCCTGCCCCTGTGGCTCCGTTGTAGAGAATACCTTTTAGTTTGTAAATAACGGTAAGCAGATAACAGGTTCCTACTTGGTATATTTGAGTTATGAGTAAATACAGACCACCTGTTTGTTAATAATAATCACCTGTTAACAGAGAATAACTACATGGATCAGAATCTGCTCGGGGCCTTCAGCCTGGGATCCTGTCAGCCCCTGAGGCTCTCAGCTCGATAGGCTGCTGGGCCCCCAAAGAGACCCACTTTGTTGTTCTATCTCGGTGTCTGCCTCTCATTTCCTTCAGTGCTGCCTGAGTAGGGGTCTCCCGGCCAAGCTGGTTCTCAGTAATGTATGTCATCTGGGAATTGTAAATTAAAACAAGGAGGCCCAGCACCAGTGGCTCACGCCTGTAATCCTGGCACTTTGGGAGGCTGAGGGGCAGACAGCTTGAGCTCAGGAGTCAGAGACCAGCCTGGGCAACATGGTAAAACCCCTTTTTACAAAAAAAAAAAAAAAAAATACAAAAAGCAGCTGGGCATGGTGGCATGGGCCTGTGGTCTCAGCTACTTGGGAGGCTGAGGTGGGAGGATGGCCTCAGCCTTGGAGGTCGAGGCTACAGTGAGCTGTACCTCGGCACTCCAGCCTGGACAACATAGCAAGACCCTGTCTCAAACAAAAAAATGAAATAAAAACAAGGAGATACCACTACACACCTATTAGGATGGCCAAAATTCAAAACACTGAAAACACCAAATGCTGGCAAGTATGTGGAGCAACAGAAACCCTCATTTATTGTGGGTAGGAGTGTACAGTCACTTTAGAGGAGAGTTTGGCAGTTTCTCACAAAACTAAATTTACCATACAATCCAGCAATCACACACCTTGGTATTTACCTGAGTGTAAAACTCATGTTCACACCAAAACCTGCACAAGAATGTTTATAGCAGCTTTATTCATAATTGTCAAAACTTGGAAGCAACCAAGATGTATTTCAGTAGGTGAATGAATAAATGTGGCATATCTATACAATAGAACATTATTTAGCACTGAAAAGAAATGAGCTATCAAGCCATTAAAAGACATGGAGGAATCTTAAATGCATATTACTAAGTGAAAGAAGCCAGTCTGAAAAAGCCACAGACTGTATGATTCCAACTATATGATGTTCTGAAAAAGGGAAAACTACGGAAACAGTAAAAAGATCAGTGTTTGTTAGGAGTTAGGGAGAGGAAGGGATAAATAGAGCACAGAGGATTTTTAGGGTAGTGAAACTATTCTGTATGATTCTATAATGGTCAGTACATGTCATTATACATTTGTACAAACTCATAGAATGTACAACACCAAGACTGAACCCTGATGTAAATTCTGGGCTTTTATAATGATGTGTCAATGTCAGTTCATCAATTGAAACAAACGTATCACTCTGGTGTAGGATGTTGATAGTCGGGGATGTTAAGGGTTGGGGGCAGGGAGGTGGGAACTCTCCACCTTTTGCTCAATCTTGCTGTGAACCTAGAACTGCTCTTTAAGAAAGTCTATAAAAAATAAAAACAAGGAGTGAGATGCTTGCAAAAAAAAAAAAAAAGTAAACCTTCGTCCTTCCCCCTACCCCACCACCCTGTCTCTTAGGTGACCGGTCCCCAACATCCAGCAGGACGTTTTAAATCCAGAGATATTTCAAAGGCTTCATCTAGAAATCTTGCTGATTAAACCACCAAACCTTTGTTCACAATTGACTAATTCGAAGTTCAATGGCTTCTATTTCCTCTTTTATTTTCTTTGGTAACGCTGATGGGTTAGGGAGCAGTGAAACGGTCAACAGGTAGCAATTTCAGGGTATGAGAGTCAAGGAACATGCATAATCCATCACTGAGGAACTCCCTGTGATAACTGGGAGAAACCTCTAAGGACTACACCTACAATTGATAGAGCCAACTGAGACCGATGCCAAGGAGCAGGGCAAGCCTTAGATAAAAATGGTTGAAGTTGATGTTTCTCTTACCCTTTCAGGTACTCTTCCTCTTCCCCCAGACAAAAACTCTTCAAATTAATGTGTTTTCTCTTCTAGATCATTTTTTATTTTCATTCAACAAATACTTGTTATTGGATATAGGGATGAAGAGAGAAATGGAAGAGTTGAGGACGATTCCAAGGATTTTAGTCCAAGCAACCGGAAAGGTGAAGCTGTCATTTCCTGTGATGGGGAAGGTTGTTTGGGTAGCTTTGCACTGTGTCAACTTGGCTAAGCTGGGACTATGTTTCCTAGAATTCCCTTTCCTCTGGACCTATGTCCTGAACTAGACTCATAACATCATAAGTATGGTATGATTCTGGGGTAGGGCTGGCCAAAAGAGAAATTTTTATGAGAGCTGGAAGTCACAATTGAAGCAGCAGCCATTACATTCTTTTTTTTATTGCACTTTAGGTTCTGGGGTACATGTGCAGAACATGCAGGATTGTTGCACAGGTATATACATGGCAACGTGGTTTGCTGCCTCCATCATTCTTAAGGTTGGTGTCAGGCACCAGGTACCACTGCAGCTCACACACATTGCTGATCTACTGGCTCACATTGGTGGGGTTGGGGAGTAGGCAGTAGCTGGGCCCCCAGCTGCCCCAGCTCTCACTGGATATTCTTCAGCTTTTCTGAGTCCTGGCCCAGGTGCCTGTGTAGCTCCATGGCAAAGGGAGTCAGCTCCTTCTGCAAGTCACCTGAATCGTCAAGGTTAGAGGCAATGAGAGCCAGATTCAGGTTTGTCCTTGCTGGTTCCAGTTAGTCCTTATGTGTTCTAGATGGCCCTTGTTCTCTCGCTTCATGTCCAGCTTTTCTTAAATGCTGCCTGCTCTACTGACCCCCAGTGGTATCAAGCTCACGCCCAGATGCAGAGACAACAGCCCTCTATAGACTTCTTCACCAGCTTCCTTTTGTGATCCCTGGTTAATGACTTTTCTCCAATCCTCCAATTGTCCTCTTCTACGTATTTATTTCCCTAGGGTCTCCCATGATTTGTGGGGTCTGGTCACTATAAGCAAATGTAATTCCATATTACTTACAGTGATTCCAATTCCTGATTGAACCCCACCAATACACTGCCAAAGGAGCAAGTTTGGGTAGGAGATAAAGAATCCAATTTGGACATGTTAAATTGAAAATTCCCATCCAGCAGTCAGGAAGAGATTTTGAATAGGAAGTTTGAGGTTATGAGTCTGTAGTTCAGGGGAGAGGTCCAGGCTGGAGCTATATATTTGGAAACCATTAGGGTGTAGATGGCACCTAAAGCCATAAGACCAGATCAGTTGCTCAAATGACTGAGTGTAAATACAGAAAAAATGGTCTAAAGACCAAGTCCAGTGATGCTGTGACATTAAGAAAGCAAAATAAAGTGCAGATAACACGCCCTGAAAGAACAAATACTAAACGAAGACCAAAGATACGTTTTTGAAATGAGCAAAGGTTCTTAACTGTTAAATAAATCTAGAAAATTTTTAAATGGTTATTGACATTTACCAGGCAGATGAACAACAATATCTTTGCTGGTTGATTTTTTTAAAGATAGCTTCTGAAGATTTAATGATGTTTTTGTTTGCATCTCTCCCACTGGCCACGGGCTCTCTCTGTTAATCAGGTACAATGGCAGATTTAGAGCATTAGCAAAGTAATTCAGGGCCAACCATAACAGCCATTGCAGTAAAAATAAAAATAACGTTTTAAAAATTGCACCTCTCACTTGAACCATCCTAGAAATTGAGGTGTAAAGCGTTTTGTGGTTTAGAGATTGCTGCTTTATTTCTCTAGACCTGGTTTTGTGATACCACAGGGTGATGGCTCTTAATCAGGGATGATTTTGTTCCCCAGGAACCATTCGGCAATGTATGGAGACATTTTTGATTGTCATAAATGGGAGGGGCATATAGTGAGTAGAGGCCACAGATGCTAGTAAAAATCCTATAATAGACAGGACAACCACATGACAAATGGGAATCATACAGAGAGGGAGAAACCCTGTCTTAGGATGTGGCTACTTAGAGAGCAGAATGAAAATCTTAACAGAACAAAATCCAATTTGATTTACTCTTCAGTAAAATGGTTAAAGGATGGGCAAGTGGAAGAAAGGGAAGGGGGATAGAGTTCGAGAAAAGAAAAAGAGGGAACAAGAAGAAGGGGGAAGATTTATATGCTGTGCAGTATTTATGGGTTGTGAGATGCTCTTAAATCCAATAAACAACTCTTAGCAGATGTGGAAGCACTGAATGATGTAGGAGGCTATGGAAAGTGATCTTTGCTCAATCTCAGAGCTACAATGTTTCCTAAAGCTTGCTTTACTACAGCTGGGCCCTGATCATAGGAGAAATACAGTGACAGAGCAAGTGGTGGAGGGTTAACCAGGAGGCAACAGTATCTTCACCTTCTGCAGTCTTTGGGCCCTGTATTTTAAAATTCTCTGCTAGTCCCTCTAATGGCAGCAGGGAAGAGGTGGCAAAGACCTAGACCTAGACCTCA
>NW_022438710.1:0-12761 GCF_009761245.1 Sapajus apella
GATGGGTTTCCTGGATACAGCACACCGATGGGTTTTGTCTTTTTATCGAATTTGCCAGTCTGTGTCTTTTGATTGGGGCATTTAGTCCATTTACATTTAGGGTTAATATTGTTATGTGTGAATTTGATACTGCCATTTTGGTGCTAGCTGGCTGTTTTGCCCTTTAGTTGAGCTGGTACTTTTGTTCCTTTATATGTGTAGAGCCTCTTTCAGGAGCTCTGGTAGAGCTGGCCTGGTGGTGACGAAATCTGTGAGTACTTGCATGTTCCCAAAGCATTTTATTTTTCCTTCACTTATGGAGCTTAGTTTGGCTGGATAGGAGATTCTGGGTTGAAAATTCTTTTCTTTAAGGATGTTGAATATTGGCCCCCATTCTCTTCTGGCTTGTAGGCTTTGTGCTGAGAGATCTGCTGTGAATCTGATGGGCTTCCCTTTATGGGTAACCCGACCTTTCTCTCTGGCTGCCCTTAGTATTTTCTCCTTCATTTCGACCCCGGTGAATCTGACAATAATGTGCCTTGGGGTTGCGGTTCTTGACAAATATCTTTGTGGTGTTCTCTGTATTTCCTGGATTTGAATGTTTGCCGGCCTTGCTAGGTTGGGGAAGTTTTCTCGGATAATATCCTGAAGAGTATTTTCCAGCTTGGATTCATTCTCTTCGTCGCATTCGTGTACGCCTATCAAACGTAGATTCGGTCTTTTCACATAGTCCCACATTTCTTGGGGACTTTGTTCATTCCTTTTTACCCTTTTTTCTTCTGTCTTGCCTTTCCGTTTTATTTCATTGAGTTGATCTTCGACCTCTGATATCCTTTCTTCTGCTTGGTCCATTCGGCTGTTGATACTTGTGCATGCTTCACGAAGTTCTCGTGTTGCGTTTTTCAGCTCCATCAATTCATTTATATTCCTTTCTATTTTGTCCATTTTTGTTAGCATTTCGTCAAATCTTTTTTCAAGGTTTTTAGTTTCTTTGCATTTGGTTAGAACATGTTCTTTAAGTTCACAGAAGTTTCTTACTACCCACCTTCTGAAGTCTGATTCTGTCATTTCATCACACTCATTCTCCATCCAACCTTGTTCCCTTGCTGGTGAGGATTTGTGATCCCTTTTAGGAGGAGAGGTGTTCTGGTTCCAGGTGTTTTCATCCTTTTTGCGCTGGTTTATTCCCATCTTTAAGGATTCATCCACCTGTCGACTTTGTAGTTGCTTGCTTTCAGATTGGGTCTCAAATATTTCTGATTGACTTTCTGTTTGTTGATGATGAGGTTATTTCTGTTTCTTGGTTTTCCTTCTGACACTCTGACACCTCTGCTGTAGGTCTGCTGAGGTTCACTCCAGGCCCTGCTTGCCTGGGGTTCACCTGCAGCAGCTGAACAGCAAGGGTTGTTACCAGTTTTCTTCTTCTGCTATCTTTGTCCCAGAAGGATACCCGCCTAGTGTCAATCTGATCTCTCTTTTATGAGGTGTCTTTTTGGATATAGAGGGGTCAGGGAGCTGCTTGAGGAGACGTTCTCTTCTTGATAGGAGATCAAATGGTGAGCTGCAAGCTCTGTTGTTGTTCATTCAGAGCTGTTGGGCAGGTACTTTTAGGTCTGCTGCAGCAGAACTCATAAACTGCTTTTTGTTCCCAGGTGCTCTGTCCCAGTGATTTAGGGCATTGTTTATGAGTTTCTGTTATGCTGCCGCCTTCTTTTTTTGTTTTTTTCCTTCAGACCTGCACAGCCCAGCAAGGAGGCAGCCTAGTCACTGTCGGCCTATAGCAGCTTTGCTGAGCTGCTGTGGGCTCTGCCCTGCTGCCGAGTGAACTACCCTGCAGTCCTGTTTATATGGGTGTAGTTAGAACTGCTTTGGTGATGGTGGCCCGCCTCTGTTGGGGCGGAGTCTCTGCTGTGGCGGGTTGCCTTGGCAACGGCGGGCTGCCTCAGCAATGGCGGGTTGCCTTGGCAATGGCGGGCTGCCTCCGTAATGGCGGACACCCCTCCCCCACAGAGCTGGACCGTCCCGGGTTCAGCTGTGCTTGCTGTGAAACTCTCAATCCAGAGTTTCTGGTTGCTGTTCTTTTGTGGGGGTGGGGCCAGCCGAGCCTGATCGCCTGGCTGCCTGCCTCAGAGCCCTTTTTAAGTTGGTGTTCAGGTGGCCTGTTGAAGAGGCGTCGGGGTCAGTTTGTTTTCCCCTGCGGCCACTCACTGCGCTGGCTTAAACAGCGGCACTGAGGTTTGTGGCGCTTTTTTTTTTTTTTTTTGCCCTGGAATCTACTGTCCTGGTTCTCTGCTCTGTCCCCTTTTTGAACCGGCGTATGGGCGACTTCCCGTGGCTCCAATCGCCAGCCCAAAGGGCCCCCGAACCGGTGTATTTTATACGGAGAACCGTGGCTCCAGGGTGCCGACAAAGCAGCCGCGCGGGGCTAAACAGCGGCGCTGGCCGGCACAGCCGCGCTGGTCGAAACAGCCGCGGTGGCGACCGTGGAGCACCTCTGCCCGGGAATTTCCTAGTCTGTGGGCAATAAAAACGCGGCGTCCACACACCCTCTGCGCTTTCACTGGGAGCTGCAATCCTGAGCTGTTCCTAAACGGCTATCTTGGATCCAAAAAAAAAAAGAATCTCACTCATCTATTTTATTCTGTAAGTTGAATATACACCTGGACAATCATTCTGCTACATAGCTCCCTTTTTGTTTTAGAGCCAGATATTTCTAATTACACCCTATTATCCCATTCACTCAGGAATATCCAAACACAGCTTTTGGAAGAAACGTGTTTCTAACTTGCTGAATCTAAACATAGATGCTACTTCCTAAGTTTAACGAACACACAGCAGACATGTTTCAAACAGATGTTTCTCCTGTGGTTTGGACGCGATCCTACCGCTTATTCTTATGAGGCTGTATATGGCTGGAAATATCTCTTTACAGATTCTCCACAGAAAGCGTTTCTGAACTGCTACATACACGCATCTGTTTAACTCTGTAAGTTGAATATACACCTAGACAATCATTCTGCTACATAGCTCCGTTTTAGTTTTAGACCCAGATATTTCTCATTACTCCCTATACTCCCATTCACTCAGAAATATCCAAACGCAGCTTTAAGAAGAAACGTGTTTCTAACTCGCTGAATCTAATCATAGATGCAACTTCCTCATATGAATGAACACCCAGCAGAGAAGTTTGAAACAGACGTTTCTCCTGTGGTTTAGACGCTATCTTACCGCTAATTATTAGGGGCCTGTATATGGCTGAAAATATCTCTTTCCAGATTCTCCAAAGAAAGGGTTTCTCAACTGCTACATTCATACATCTGTTTAACTCTGTAACTTGAATATACACCTTGACATTCATTCTGCTACATATCTTCGTTTTTGTTTTAGAGACAGATATTTCTCATTACACCCTATACTCCCATTCACTGAGATATATCCAAACGCAGCTTTTAGAAGAAACTTGTTTCTAACTCGATGAATCTAAATATAGATGCAATTTCCTAAGGTGAACGAACACACAACAGAGAAGTTTGAAAGAGTCGTTTCTCCAGTGGTGTAGATGAGATCTTACCAGTAATTCTTATGATCCTGTATATGGCTGGAAATGTCTCTTTCCAGATTCTCCAAAGAAAGCGTTTGTGATCTGCTACATTCCCTCATCTTTCTATCTGTGTAAGTCGAATATACACCTGGACAATCAAACTGCTACATAGCTCCGTTTTTGTTTTAGAGCCAGATATTTCTCATTACACCCTATACTCCCATTGACTCAGGAATATCCAAACGCAGCTTTTAGAAAAAACTTGTTTCTAAGTCGCTGAATCTAATCATAGATGCAACTTCCTAATGTGAAAGAACACACAGCAGAGCAGTTTGAAAGACACGTTTCTCCTGTGGTTTAGACGCGATCTTACCACTAATTCTTATGAGCCAGTATATGGCTGGAAATGTCTCTTTCCAGATTCTCCAAAGAAAGGGTTTCTAAACTGCTACATACACACATCTGTTTAACACTGTAAGTTGAATATACACCTTGACAATCATTCCGCTACATAGCTTCGTTTTTGTTTTAGATGCAGATATTTCTCATTACACCCTATACACCCATTCACTCAGAAATATCCAAACGCAGCTTTACTAAGAAACGTTTTTCTAACTCGCTGAATCTAATCATAGATGCAACTTCCTAATATGAACGAACACACAGTAGAGCAGTTTGAAACAGACGTTTCTCCTGTGGTTTAGAAGCGATCGTACCGCTAATTCTTATCGGCCTGTGTATGGCTGGAAACATCTCTTTCCAGATTCTCCAAAGATAGGGTTTCTCCACTGCTACATTCACACATCTGTTTAACTCTGAAAGTTGAATACACACCTAGACAATCATTGGGCTACATTGCTCCGTTTTTGTTTTAAAGCCAGATATTTCTCATTACATCCTATACTCCCATTCACTCAGGAATATCCAAACACAGCTTTTAGAAGAAACGTGTTTCTAACTCGCTGAATCTAATCATAGATGCATCTTCCTAAGGTGAGTTAACGCACAGCAGAGAAGTTTGAAACAGACGTTTCTCCTGTTGTTTAGACGCGATCTTACCTGTAATTCTTATGACCCTGTATATGGCTGGAAATATCTCTTTCCAGATTCTCCAAAGAAATGGTTTCTGAACTGCTACATTCACTCATCTTTCAAACTCTGTAAGTCGAATATACACCTCGACTATCATTCTGCTACATAGCTCCGTATTTGTTTTAAAGCCAGATATTTCTCATTACATCCTACACTCCCATTCACTCAGGAATATCCAAACGCAGCTTTTAGAAGAAACATGTTTCTATCTCGCTGAAACTAAAGTTAGATGCAACTTCCTACGTTGAACGAACACACAACAGACAAGTTTGAAACAGACGTTTCTCCTGTGGTTTAGACGCGATCTTACCGGTAATTCTTAGGAGTCTGTATATGGCTGCAAATATCTCTTTCCAGATTCTCCAAAGAAAGGGTTTCTCAACTGTTACCTTCTCACATATGTATATCTCTGTAAGGTGAATACTCACCCTGACAATCATTGTGATACATAGCTCCGTTTTTGGTTAAGATTCAGATATTTCTCATTACATCCTATACTCCCATTCATTCAAGAATATCCAAACGCAGCTTTTAGAAGAAACGTGTTTCTAACTCGCTGAATCTAATCATAGATGCATCTTCCTAAGGTGAACGAACACACAACAGAGAAGTTTAAAACAGACGTTTCTCCTGTGGTTTAGATGCGATCTTACCGCTAATTCTTATGAGCCTGTATATGGCTGGAAATATCTCTTTCCAAATTCTCCAAAGAAAGGGTTTCTTAACTGCTACATTCACACATCTGTTTAACTCTGCAAGTTGAATATACACGTTGCAAATTATTCTGCTGCATAGCTTCCTTTTTCTTTTAGAGCCAGATATTTCTCATTACACCCTATAGTCCCCTTGACTCAGGAATGTCCAAACGCAGCTTTTAGAAGAAACGTGTTTCTAACCCGCTGAATCTAAACAGATGCAACTACTTAAGGTGAACGAACAGACATCAGAGAAGTTTAAAACAGACGTTTCTCCTGTGCTTTAGTTGCGATCTTACTGCTAATTCTTATGAGCCTGAATATGGCTGGAAATATCTCTTTCTAGGGTCTCCAAAGAAAGGGTTTCTGAACTACTACATTCACTCATCTTTTTAACTCTGTATCTTGAATATACTCCTGGACAATCATTCTGCTACATAGTTCCGTTTTTGTTTTAAACCCAGATATTTCTCATTACACCCTATACTCCCATTCACTCAGGAATATCCAAACGCAGCTTATAGAAGAAACGTGTTTCTAACTCGCTGAATCTAAACCTAGATGCAAGTTCCTAAGTTGAACGAACAAACAGCAGAAAAGTGTGAAGCAGAGGTTTCTCCTGTGTTTTAGAAGCGAACTTACCGCTAATCCTTAGGAGGCTGTATATGGCTGGAAATATATCTTTCCACATTCTCCAAAGGAAGGGTTTCTCAACTACTACTTTCACACATCTGTTTAACTCTGTAAGTTGAATATACACCTAGACAATCATTGTGCTACATAGCTCCGTTTTTGTTTTAGATAAGATATTTCTCATTACATCCTATGCTCCCAAGGATTCAGGAATATCCAAACGCAGCTTTTAGAAGAAACGTGTTTCTAACTCGCTGAACCTAAACATAGATGCAACTTCCTAAGGTGAACGAACACACACCAGAGAGGTTTGAAACAGACGTTTCTCTTGTTTTTTATACGCGATTTTACTGCTAATTATTATGAGCCTGTATAGGGCTGGAAATATCTCTTTACAGATTCTCCAAAGAAATGGTTTCTGAACTGCTACATACACTCATCTTTCTAACTCTGTAAGTTGAATATACACCTGGACAATCATTCTGCTATGTAGCTCCGTTTTTGTTTTAGAGCCAGATATTTCTCATTACACACTATACTCCCATTCACTCAGGAAAATCAAAACGCAGCTTTTAGAAGAAACGTGTTTCTAACTCGCTGAATCTAAACATAGATGCAACTTCCTAAGTTGAACCAACACACAGCACACAAGTTTGAAACAGACGTTTCTCCTGTGGTTTAGATGCGATCATACCGGCAATTCTTAGGAGCCTGTATATGGCTGCAAATATCTCTTTCCAGATTCTCCACAGAAATGGTTTCTGAACTGCTACATTGACACATCTGTTTAACTCTGTAAGTTGAATATACACCTAGACAATCATTGTGCTACATAGCTCCATCATAGTTTTAGAGCCAGATGTTTCTCATTACACCCTATACTCCCTTTCACTGAGAAATATCCAAACGCAGCTTTTAGAAGAAACGTGTTTCTAACTGGATGAATATAAACATAGATGCAAGTTCCTATGGTGAATGAACACACACCAGCGAAGTTTGAAGCAGATGTTTCTCATGTGGTTTAGAGGCGATCTTACCGCTAATTCTTATGAGCCTCTATAGGGCTGCAAATATCTCTTTCCAAACTCTCCAAAGAAAGGGTTTCTGAACTGCTACATTCACAAATCTGTTTAGCTCTGCAACTTGAATATACACCTTGACAACCATTCAGCCACATAGCTTCATTTTTGTTTTAGAGCCAGATATTTCTCATTACATCCTATAATCCCATGACTCAGGAATATCCAAACGCAGCTTTTAGAAGAAACGTGTTTCTAACCTGCTGAATCTAAACATAGATGTAACTTCCTAATGTGAATGAACACACAGAAGAGCAGTTTGAAAGAGACGTTTCTACTGTGGTTTAGACGCGATATTACTGCTATTTCTTAAGAGCCTGTATAAGGCTGGAAATATCTCTTTCCAAACACTCCAAACAAAGGGTTTCTCAACTGCTACATTCACACATTTGTTTACCTCAGTAAGTTGAATATACACCTTGACAATCATTCTGTTACATAGCCCGGTTTTTGTTTTAGAGCCAGATATTTCTCATTACATCCCATTGACTCAGGAATATCCAAACGCAGCTTTTAGAAGAATCGTGTTTCTAACGCGCTGAATCTAAACATAGATGCAACTGCCTAAGATGAACCAACGCACAGCAGAGCAGTTTGAAGTAGACGTCTCTCTTGTGGCTTAGACGCGATCTTAAAGCTAATTCTTATGTGCCTCTGTATGGGTGGAAATATCTCTTTCTAGATTCTACAAAGAATTGTTTTCTGCACTGCTACATTCACACATCTGTTTTACTCTCTACATTGAAGAAACACCTTGACAATCATTGTGCTAGATAGCTCCTTTTGTTTTAGAGCCAGATATTTCTCATTACACTCTGTGCCCCCACTCACTGAGAAATATCCAAACGTTGCTTTTAGAAGAAACGTGTTTCTAACTCGCTGAATCTAAATATAGATGCAAATTCCTAAGGTGAACAACACACAGCAGAGCAGTTTGAAAGAGACGTTTCTCCTGTGTTTTATACGCGATCATACAGCTTATTCTTATGAGCCTGTATATGGTTGGAAATATGTCTTTCTAGATTCTTCAATGAAAGGGTTTCTGAACTGCTATATTCACACATCTGTTTAACTCTCTAAGTTGCATATACACCTTGACAATCATTCTGCTAGAGAGCTCCGTTATTGTTTTAGAGCCAGATATTTCTCATTACACCCTGTACTCCCATTCACTCAGGATTATCCAAACGCGACTTTTAGAAGAATTCTTTTTTCTTACTGGCTGAATCTAAGCGTAGATGCAACTACCTAAGATGAACGAACACACAGCAGAGCAGTTTGAAAGAGACGTCTCTCCTGTGGTTTAGACTCGATCTTACTGCTAATTCTTATGTGCGTGTATATGGCTGGAAATATCTCTTTCGAGATACTCCGAAGAAAGGGTTTCTGAACTGCTACATTCACACATCTGTTTTACTCTGTAAGTTAAACAAACACCTTGACAATCATTCTGCTAGATAGCTCCTTTTTTTTTTAGAGCCAGATATTTCTCATTACACTCTGTGCTCCCACTCACTCAGAAATATCCAACGTTGCTTTTAGAATAAACGTATTTCTAACTCGCCGAATCTAAACATAGATGCAACTTCCTAAGGTGAACGATCGCACAGCAGAGCAGTTTGAAAGAGACGTTTCTCCTGTGGTTTAGACGTGATCTTACCGCTAATTCTTATATGCCTGTATATGGCTGGAAATATCTCTTTCTACATTCTGCAAAGAAAGGGTTTCTAAACTGCTACATTCACACATCTGTTTAACTCTGTAAGTTTAATATACACCTTGACAATCATTCTGATTGATAGCTCCGTTTTTGTTTTAGATCCAGATATTTCTCATTATACTCTGTACCCCCTTTGACTCAGAAATATCCAAACGGAGCTTTTACAAGAAATGTGTTTTTAACTCGCTGAATCTAAACATAAATGCAACTTCCTAAGATGAATGAAAACACAGCAGAGCAGTTTGAAAGAGACGTGTCTCCTCTGGTATAGAAGCGATCTTACCGCTAATGCTTATGTGCCTGTATATGGTTGGAAATATCTCTTTCCAGATTCTTCATTGAAAGGGTTTTTGAACTGCTACGTTCACACATGTGTTTAACTCTCTAAGTTGAATAGACACCTTAATAGAGGTGAATATACACCTTGATATCATTCTTCCAGATAGATCCGTTTTTGTTTTAGAGCCACATATTTCTCATTACACCCTGTACTCCCATTCACTCAGGAATATCCAAACGCAGCTTTTAAAAAAACGTGCTTCTAACTCGCTGAATCTAAACATAGAAGCAAGTTCCTAAGGTGAACGAACACAGAGTAGAACAGTTTGAATTAGACGTTTCTCCTGTGGTTTAGACGTGATCTTATAGCTAATTCTTACGTGCCTATGTATGGATGGAAATATTTATTTATAGATTCTGCAAAGAAAGGGTTTCTAAACTGCTACATTCACATATCTGTTTAACTCTGTAAGGTGAATCTACACGTTGACAATCATTCTGCTAGATAGCTCCGTTTTTGTTTTAGAGCCAGATATTTCTCGTTACACTCTATACTCCAATTCACTGAGGAATATCCAAACGCAGCTTTTAGAAGAAAAGTGTTTCTAACTCTCTGAATCTAAACATAGATGCAACTTCCAATGGTGAACGAACACACAGCAGAGCAGTTTGAAAAAGAAGTGTCTCCTGTCGATTAGACGCGATGTCACCATTAAGTCTTATGTGCCTGTATATGGCTGGAAATAGCTCTTTCTAGATTCTCCAAAGAAAGGGTTTCTGAACTGCTACATTCACACATCTGTTTTATGCTGTAAGTTGAATATACACCTTGACAATCATTCTGCTAGATAGCTCTGTTTTTGTTTTAGAGACGGATATTTCTCATTACACTCTCTAGTCCCTTTCACTCAGAAATATCCAAACGGAGCTTTTACAAGAAACGTGTTTCTTACTCGCTGAATCTAAATATAGAAGCAAGTTCCTAAGGTGAACGAACACAGAGCAGAGCAGTTTGAAAGATTCGTTTCTCCTGTGGTTTAGATGCGATCTTACCACTAATTCTTATGTGCCTGTATATGGCTGGAAATATCTCTTTCTGGATTTTGCAAAGAAAGGATTTCTAAACTGCTACATTCACAGATCTGTTGAACTCTGTTAGTTGAATATACAGGTTGACAATCATTCTACTAGATAGGGCTGTGTTTGTTTTAGAGCCAGATATTTCTCATTACACCCTGTACTCCCATTCACTCAGGAAAATCCAAACGCGACATTTAGAAGAAACGTGTTTCTAACTCGCTGAATCTAAACATAGATGCAACTTCCTAAGGTGAACGAATACACAGCAGAGCAGTTTGAAAGAGACGTTTCTCCTGTGGTTTACACTCCATCTTACCGCTAATTCGTAAGTGCCTGTATAAAGTTGGAAATATCTCTTTCTAGATGCTTAAGTGAAAGGGTTTCTTAACTGCTAGGTTCACACGTCTGTTTAACTCTCTAACTTCAATATACACCTTTACAATCATTCTGTTAGATAGCTCCGTTCATGTTTTACAACCAGATATTTCTCATTACACATTTTACTCCCATTCCCTCAGGAATACCCAAACGCAGCTTTCAGAAGAAAAGTGTTTCTATCATGCTGAATATAAACATAGATGCAACTTCCTAAGATGAAGGGACACACAGCAGAGCAGTTTGACGGAGACGTCTCTCCTGTGGTTAAGACGCGATTTTGCTGCTAATTCTTTTTTTTTTTGTTATGGGTTTATTTCATTTCATATTTTCTTTTTTTTTTTATTATTGTTTTTTGTGGTTTTTTTCCCCCCTTTATTTATTTTATTGCATTTTAGGTTTTGGGGTACATGTGAAGAACATGCAAAATTGTTGCATAGGAACACACATGGCAGTGTGATTTGCTGCCTTCCTCCCCATCACCTACATCTGGCATTTCTCCCCTTGCTATCTTTCCCCAGCTTCCCACCACCCACCGTCCCTCCCCTATTTCCCCCCAACTGACCCCAGTGTGTAGTGCTCCCCTCCCTGTGTCCATGTGTTCTCATTGTTCAACACCCGCCTATGAGTGAGAACATGTGGTGTTTGATCTTCTGGTCTTCTGTCAGTTTGCTGAGAATGATGGTTTCCAGGTTCATCCATGTCCCTACAAAGGACCCAAACTCATCGTTTTTGATGGCTGCATAATATTCCATGGTGCATATGTGCCACATTTTCCCTATCCAGTCTATCGTCGATGGGCATTTGGGTTGGTTCCAGGTCTTTGCTATTGTAAACAGTGCTGCAATGAACATTCGTGTACACGTGTCCTTATAGTAGAACGATTTGTAATCCTTTGGATATATACCCAGTAATGGGATTGCTGGGTCAAATGGAATTTCTATTTCTAGGTCCTTGAGGAATCGCCACACTGTCTTCCACAATGGTTGAACCAATTTACACTCCCACCAACAGTGCAAAAGTGTTCCTATTTCTCCACATCCTCTCCAGCATCTGTTGTCTCCAGATTTTTTAATGATCGCCATTCTAACCGGCGTGAGATGGTATCTCAATGTAGTTTTGATTTGCATTTCTCTTATGACCAGTGATGATGAGCATTTTTTCATATGTTTGCTGGCCTCACGTATGTCTTCTTTTGAGAAGTGTCTGTTCATATCCTTTGCCCACTTTTGAATGGGCTTGTTAGTTTTTTTCTTGTAAATCTGCTTTAGTTCTTTGTAAATTACGGATATCAGCCCTTTGTCAGATGGGTAAACTGCAACAATTTTTTCCCAATCTGTTGGTTGCTGATTCACTCTAACAATTGTTTCTTTTGCTGTGCAGAAGCTGTGGAGTTTGATTAGGTCCCATTTGTCTCTTTTGGCTTTTGTTGTCAATGCGTTTGGCGTTTTGGTCATGAAGTCCTTGCCTACACCTACGTCCTGAATGGTTTTGCCTAGATTTTCTTCTAGGGTTTTTATGGTGTTAGGTCTTATGTTTAAGTCTTTAATCCATCTGGAGTTAATTTTCGTGTGAGGTGTCAGGAAGGGGTCCAGTTTCTGCTTTCTGCACATGGCTAGCCAGCCTTCCCAACACCATTTATTGAACAGGGAATCCTTTCCCCATTGCTTGTTTTTGTCTGGTTTGTCAAAGATCAGATGGTTGTAGATATGTTGTGTTGCCTCCGAGACCTCTGTTCTGTTCCATTGGTCTATATCTCTGTTTTGGTACCAGTACCATGCTGTTTTGATTACTGTAGCCTTGTAGTATAGTTTGAAGTCTGGTAGTGTGATGCCCCCCGCTTTGTTCTTTTTGCTTAGAATTGACTTGGCTATGCGGGCTCTCTTTTGGTTCCATATGAAGTTTAAGGTGGTTTTTTCCAGTTCTGCAAAGAAGGTCATTGGTAGCTTGATGGGGATAGCATTGAATCTGTAAATTACTTTGGGCAGTATGGCCATTTTCACGATATTGATTCTTCCTAACCATGAACATGGGATGTTTCTCCATCTGTTTGTGTCCTCTCTTATTTCGTTGAGCAGTGGCTTGTAGTTCTCCTTGAAGAGGTCCTTTACATTCCTTGTTAGTTGTATTCATAGGTATTTTATTCTCTTTGTGGCAATTGTGACTGGAAGTTTGTTCTTGATTTGGCTCTCTTTAAGTCTGTTACTGGTGTATAGGAATGCATGTGATTTTTGCACATTGATTTTGTATCCTGAGACTTTGCTGAACTTGCTTATGAGTTTCAGGAG
>NW_022438711.1:0-6270 GCF_009761245.1 Sapajus apella
TCCTTCTCAGCCAGGGTGTTGGCGTCCAGCCACGAGATGACCTCCTGGCACTTGTCCAGCACCTTCTTCTTGTCCGCCTCGCTGATCTTGCCCTTTAGCCCCTCATCCTCCACGGCGCTCTTCATGTTGAAGGCGTACGACTCCAGGGCGTTCTTGGCTGAAACCCTCTCGCGCTGCACCTCGTCCTCCGCCTTGTACTTCTCCGCCTCCTGCACCATGCGCTCGATCTCCTCCTTGCTCAGGCGGCCCTTGTCGTTGGTGATGGTGATCTTGTTGGCCTTGCCCGTGCTCTTGTCCATGGCCGTGACGTTCAGGATGCCGTTGGCGTCGATGTCGAAGGTCACCTCGATCTGGGGCACGCCTCTGGGGGCCGGAGGGATGCCGCTCAGCTCGAAGCGCCCCAACAGGTTGTTGTCCTTGGTCATGGCTCTCTCGCCCTCATACACCTGGATCAGCACCCCGGGCTGGTTGTCGGAGTAGGTGGTGAAGATCTGCGTCTGCTTGGTGGGGATGGTGGAGTTGCGCTTGATCAGGGCAGTCATCACGCCTCCGGCCGTCTCCAGCCCCAGCGACAAGGGAGCCACGTCCAGCAGCAGCAGGTCCTGCACGTTCTCGGACTTGTCCCCCATCAGGATGGCTGCCTGCACCGCAGCCCCGTACGCCACAGCCTCGTCGGGGTTGATGCTCTTGTTCAGGTCGCGCCCGTTGAAGAAGTCCTGCAGCAGCTTCTGCACCTTGGGGATGCGGGTGGAGCCCCCGACCAGGACCAGGTCGTGGATCTGGGCCTTGTCCAACTTGGCGTCGCGCAGAGCCTTCTCCACGGGCTCCAGGGTGCTTCGGAACAGGTCCGAGCACAGCTCCTCGAACCTCGCCCTGGTGATGGACGTATAGAAGTCGATGCCCTCAAACAGGGAGTCGATCTCCAGGCTGGCCTGGGTGCTGGACGACAGGGTCCTCTTGGCCCTCTCGCAGGCGGTGCGCAGCCGCCTCACGGCTCGCTTGTTCTGGCTGATGTCCTTCTTGTGTTTCCTCTTGAACTCCTCCACGAAGTGGTTCACCAGCCTGTTGTCAAAGTCCTCGCCACCCAGGTGGGTGTCCCCCGCCGTGGCCTTCACCTCGAAGATGCCGTCGTCAATGGTCAGGATGGACACGTCGAAGGTGCCCCCGCCCAGGTCAAAGATGAGCACGTTGCGCTCCCCCTTGCCGGTTCGGTCCAGGCCGTAGGCGATGGCTGCGGCCGTGGGCTCGTTGATGATCCGCAGCACGTTGAGCCCCGCGATCACCCCCGCATCCTTGGTGGCCTGGCGCTGCGAGTCGTTGAAGTAGGCCGGCACGGTGATCACCGCGTTGGTCACCGGGTAGCCCAGGTACGCCTCGGCGATCTCCTTCATCTTGGTCAGCACCATGGACGAGATCTCCTCGGGGTAGAACGCCTTGGTCTCCCCCTTGTAGCTCACCTGCACCTTGGGCTTGTCTCCGTCGTTGATCACCTGGAACGGCCAGTGCTTCATGTCCGACTGCACCACCGGGTCGCCGAACTTGCGGCCGATCAGCCGCTTCGCGTCAAACACGGTGTTCTGCGGGTTCAGCGCCACCTGGTTCTTGGCCGCATCCCCGATGAGCCGCTCGGTGTCCGTGAAGGCCACGTAGCTGGGGGTGGTGCGGTTGCCCTGGTCGTTGGCGATGATCTCCACCTTGCCGTGCTGGAACACCCCCACGCAGGAGTAGGTGGTGCCCAGGTCGATGCCGATGGCCGCGGCTTTGGCCATGCCGGTGCCCTGCTCTGTCTGCTGCGCTCCTCTGAGATTCGGGCCTGGAAACGGCGGACTGGATCCGCGACGAGAGCTCGCTCCTTCCGGACGCCGGAAAGTCTTTGCGCCGCTGCTTGGAGCCGCACAGGTTCGCTGTGGGAAGCCTTGGGACCGCGGGAGTGGCTCTCGGAGAGTGGAGGAGACCGCCGATGCTGCTTCTGAGTCTGGCGGTTTTCAGGACCGCGCGCCCCCTGGGCTTTTATAAGTCGTAGCGGAGGCCCGCCTTTTCCCTTCTGATCCAATCACCGAGCTGATGAGGCTGCCAGGTCGGGAATATTCCAGGGGTTTCGCCTCCCGTCCTGCCCCCAGCCTTCCTTGGACCAATCAGAGGCCAGGGTGCCGCCTCCTGCTCAGAACTCTCCAGATTCTTCTGGGATTCACAAGAGGCGACCGGGGCACTGAGAGAAAGGGGGAGTGGCGGTGGGAAGGGTGTTGGTCTCCATGGTGATGCTGGCCGCCTTCCCTTTGTTGACAGGAAGGATCTGCGCTGGGCTTGTAATTTTAGGGCGGTGCGAGGTTGGTGGGATGATTTTGGAGACAACCAGAGCCCGAAAGTTACCTTGCTTGTCGAAGGAGGCGGGGCATCGATGTGCCTAAGAGACTCTGATTGGACTGTGTCTGTGAAGGACTGGGTAGCTTTGGATCCTCTGTCGGAGGCGCGTAACGGCCTAGTCTTGCCTGAGAGGTGGCCAGGCTCTCCCGGATGTTTTTTTCATCTTAGATTTGCAATGGGAAGAAGTAAAGAGATAATGCAATATAGTTTTTGACATAATCTTTAACCTACAAGGACGGGACATCTGAGGATGGGAGCCTTTAATTTTTCACAAGGAAAGCAATTGTTTAAACCGCAGTTCTTAGCAAGGCAGGGGCACCCATCCAAGGAGGAAGGGAAGTGCTGGGCGGACAGTGGGTGGGGTGGGTCGGTCGCATCCCTGCCCCCGCCCTCAGCTGCTCCCCTTTGCTGCAACCAGGAGTTAGAAAAAAATTTTCTAGTATGTAGGCCATTCTTAAGGCCTTTTGGGTTCCTCTGTTTCCCTCCCTATTCCTAGCTTGGCGTCCGGGACACCCTTTCTGCTTTCTCAATTCCTGGTTCACTCCTGGACAATGTGTAGGACTAGGACCTCACAGTCCAGAATAAGATTTTCTGTCCCTGAAACCCCTAGGCTGTCCACCATTTTTAGGTCAAATGTAACAAGATGGTGAGCCTGGGAGGGAGGTGTGGGGGTTGTTTAGCACTCTTTAATATCAGGTAGTACAGCTGTTTGACAGGTGGTCCTCTTTAATTAAACTGTGTGGAGTGATGCCGGAAAGCAGGAGAGGTGGTGACTCAGGTTCTACTTACTAGCTCCTCTAAAATCTCAGGTTATTTATGGTGGTTTTGACGCTCTGTCGCTCAGGCTGGAGTGCAGGGGTGCGATCTCGGCTTAAGGCAACCTCTGCCTGTAGCATTCAAGCAATTCGCCTGCCTCAGCCTCCCGAGTAGCTGAAATTACAGGACGTGCCACCACGCCCAGCTAATTTTTGTATTTTTAGTAGAGACGGGGTTTTGCCATGTTGGCCAGGTTGAATGTGTCTAAGTTTTTTTTTTTTTTTTTTTTTGAGACAGAGTTTCGCTCTTGTTACCCAGGCTGGAGTGCAATGGCGCGATCTCGGCTCACCACAACCTCCGCCACCTGGGTTCAGGCAATTCTCCTGCCTCAGCCTCCTGAGTAGCTGGGACTACAGACACGCGCCACCATGCCCAGCTAATTTTTTGTAGTTTTAGTAGAGACGGGGTTTCACCGTGTTGACCAGGATGGTCTCGATCTCTTGACCTTGTGATCCACCCGCCTCGGCCTCCCAAAGTGCTGGGATTACAGGCTTGAGCCACCGCGCCCGGCCTGTGTCTAAGTTTTTACACTAGATTGCAATTTCCTGCGGATTCTCCTTACTCTTAAATACAATTGCATTTAGTAATTTTTTTGCCCTCCCCCCTTTTTTTCCTGAAAGAAAAATGTGAGGGGGTTGAATAGTACTGTGTTTACAATTACCAAAGAGAGGGAAAAAAAGAAAATAAATAGTCTCATTGCCATGCCAATACTCCTTGAGCACAGGTGGAGGAAAGAAGTTATTGTTGAAGGGAATAATCCTGTTTTTGAACACTTTGCTCAACTGGTATTCTTCACTTGTACATCTGCACACACAAACACACACACACACGTGTCCACTATCAAAAAACCTCTATGGAATTGAAGTATTCATTTGTTTCTAATTCGCTGATCTAAACTGATGTTGCCAATAAATTTTTTTTTCTTTCTTTCTTTTTTTTTTTTTTAAGAGACAGGGTTTCACCATGTTGGCCAGGAAGGTCTCGATCTCTTGACCTTGTGATTTGCCCACCTCCGCCTCCCAAAGTGCTAGGATTACATGAGTGAGCCACCGCACCCAGCCCGCCAATAAATTAACAATCTAGGTGTTTTCTGTATGTGTAGGTAGGTGATAACTTTCACACTCAGCCATAGCTCCCTAATGAATCACCTCTCTAAACTAGTCAAACTGGTCAAACCTCAGGAATTTTCCCAAACATTTCTCTATGAAATGCCTGGCTGGAGATTCCCCCCAAACTTTCATCTTAGCTGCGTGGTGTATCAACACTTCCAAAGACCCTTAACTTTAACCCTCCCTCTGGAAGCTTCCTCACCCTCAGCTATTACCACTGGCAGTGCTGGATTCATTCCTTCCCTTCTTCCAAATCTACAATTTAAAATACTTTTCTGATTCTGCTGAGAGAAAAAAAGGGGGGGAGTGGGGGAGGAGGAGAAAAAAAACCTCTCTATTGGCATGAAGCAAACAAAGGGCTTCACTGTCTCAACTGCCTGGCAAGCAGATGTGGTGATGGGGCCCCAAATCTTGGTGTTCTCCGGGTAGCAGAAAAATCCACTAGAAATGCTGCTTTTCTTGAATTAGTTACACTAGTCTGGGTCTACAGTTCTATAGTTGATCTAGTTTTTGTTGTTGTTGTTTTTTGAGACAGAGTTTCACTATTGTTGCCCAGGCTGGAATGCAATGGCATGATCTCAGCTCAACACAACCTTCGCCTCCCGGGTTCAAGTGATTCTTCTGCCTCAGACGCCTGAGTAGCTGGGATTACAGGCATGCACCACCACATCCAGCTAATTTTGTATTTTTAGTAGAGACAGGGTTTCTCCATGTTGGTCAGGTTGATCCTGACCTCAGGTGATCCTCCTGCGTCAGCCTCCCAAAGTGCTGGGATTACAGGCATGAGCCACCCCGCCTGGTCTAGTTGACCTAGCTTTTAAGTGAAGCCTCTGTGGACTAGACTGGAAACCTATACATCCATATTCCTTGTCCATTTCCTGACAAGGAGAGGGTCACCTTAATTTTTTTTCCCTTTTTTTTTTTTTTTTTTTTTGAGACGGAGTCCTGCTCTGTCGCCCAGGCTGGAGTGCATTTGCACTATCTCGGCTCACTGCCACCTCCACCCCCCAAGGTCAAGCAAGTCTCCTGCCTCAGCGTCCAGAGTAGCTGGGATTTCAGGCACGCGCCACTGTGCCTGGCTAATTTTTGTATTTTTAGTAACAACGGGGTTTCACCAGGCTAGTCTCAAACTCTTGACCTCAGGTGATCTGCCCATTTCAGCTTCTCTAAGTGTTGGGAATACACACATGAGCCATTGCACCGGCCTTTTCTTTCCTTTTAGACTGGATGCTTCCCAAGGCAGAAATCCAGTCACAAGTCTAATTGCAGTCTAAGGTGAATATATAAGAGCCCCAAGAGATTTTTCAGAACTTTAATGTGATTAATTTCAAAATTAGGGTTTTATTGAATTCTGTGTTTGGAAGGATCAGGGCTCAGATTCCCCAATCTGAAAGCCAGGTCAGGTGCTTTCAAGGGGGCAAGAGAACTGAAGAGGGGGTGCCAAGAACATGACTGCTACAGCAGTGTTGGCGAGGGGAGCTTTCTTCAGGCTGACGCTGCAGGGTCTTTTCCTTTCCTCTCCCTCTCCTTTTTATCGTTCCTCAAACAGTAGTTTTCTTAATTTTGTTCATTTTAAAAGGTGGTATAGCCTGGGCATGGTGGCTCAAGCCTGTAATCCCTGCACTTTGGGAGGCCAAGGCGGGTGGGTCACCTGAGGTCAGGAGTTCAAGACCAGCCTGGCCAACATGGCGAAACCCTGACTCCACTAAAAATACAAAAATTAGCCACACGTTGTGGCGCAAACCTGTAATCCCAGCTACTTGGGAGGCTAAGGCAGGAGAATCACTTGAACCCGGGAGGCAAAGGTTGCAATGAGATCACGCCATTGTACTCCAGCCTGATATAATAAGACTCTGTCTCAAAAAATAGATAAATAAAAATAAAAGATAGTATAATTTTAAGTTTATCCAGAAGAAAGCAAAAGAGTTAACTGATATGAAATCTAGAGCCAGGCATTCTTTTTTTTTTTTTTTTTTTTTTT
>NW_022438711.1:6370-10372 GCF_009761245.1 Sapajus apella
GAGTTTCGCTCTTGTTACCCAGGCTGGAGTGCAATGGCGCGATCTCGGCTCACCGCAACCTCCGCCTCCTGGGCTCAGGCAATTCTCCTGCCTCAGCCTCCCGAGTAGCTGGGATTACAGGCACGCGGCACCATGCCCAGCTGATTTTTTGTATTTTTAGTAGAGACGGGGTTTCACCATGTTGACCAGGATGGTCTCGATCTCTTGACCTCGTGATCCACCCGCCTGGGCCTCCCAAAGTGCTGGGATTACAGGCGTGAGCCACCGCGCCCGGCCTGAGCCAGGCATTCTTAACTGAATGAGTGACACATGCTTTAATGATAAAGAGAACCCTGACCATTTCCAACAGCATGGAGAGAAAAAATCTGGGAAGGGAAAATTCTGGATATGCGCTCTACTTCTTTAGTGAGGCTGTTTTTCTTTTCAAGAAGGAAGTACTTCTAAATTGACTAAATAACACAAGTTTCTACGTGTTCATCTCTAAAACAGAATTAACAATATCTGGACTGGGTGTGGTGGGTGTGGACTTCCCTCCTGGCTGCTGCACTCTTCAGATTCAGGACCACAGCTCCTACAAGCTCTTGCCCTCTCCACGTTGCAGCTCAGGCCTGTAATCCCAGTGTTAGGAAACCAAGGCAGGCACTTGAACTCAGGAGTCCACGATTAGTCTGGGCAACATAGTGGGACACTACTTCTACCAAAAACTTTTAAAAATTAGCTGGGCGCAGTGACGGGTGCCTTTAGTCCCAGCTACTTGGAAGGCTGAGGCAGGAGGATCGCTTGAGCACAAGAGGTCAAGGCTGCAGTGAGCTATGATCACGCCACTGCACTTCAGCCTGGGCGACAGAGATCCTGTCTCAGAAAAAAAATTTTATTTTCCCTACATCATCAAAGAAAATATGACCTCCCTCCTTTTATTGGAGATCCCATACTCTCAGATATGACTCGTAGTCATTCTTATTGAGGTGTTTAAAAATTGGGGACCATTATTAGAACTATAGCTGCTGCTTTCAGCTTAATGTAAAAACTGTCCTAAGAACTGCCAGCACAGGTCATTCGGTCAAAGCTTTTCATTTTCAAAGACAGCACCAAGGATCAAAAAAGTTCAGTGGCTTGATGTTATCACCCAGATGACAGGTTACAGAACTGGTGATTGGACCCACAGGTTCTCACACTCATTTTGTACTCCTTCTCACACTGGCTCATCAAACTAACTGGGTTTTGTTTGATTTTAATTTTGTGATTAGACCTAACTGTTTTATTCTCTAAAAAGAAAAACACAGTGCTGGCCTCTACGAGCATTAAGGGCACCACGGTTGTGATAAGCCAGGGACTCCCTTCCTGGCTGCTGCCCCACTCTACAGACTCACGACAACGGCTCCTACAATCTCTTGCCGTCTTCGCCTTCCAGCTCTCCCAGCCCTGCCTCTCCTTTCTGATAGAACAGACTGCCCAGGCAGAAAGACAGGAAAGGAGAGGGGAGCCCTGTTACTATGGCAAGGCTGGCATACAGTTCACAAAATCTTCTGGACGTTAAATGTAGAGTCTGACTAAGCTTGAAGTTCTAGAGCGGGTTGGCGAGGGGGAGGGAGAGAGACCTGGGTGGCACAGTTTCTTGGGGAGTGTCCCTAAGAATGACACAGCAGTTCCCACCTTGGAGGTCAGAAAAGTCTAGAAACTTCAGGCAGAGTCAGCAACGGAGAAAAGGGCCTGAGCTCCAACAGCAGAAAAGTGGGGGTGAGGGTGGGGCCTGGGGGGTGGTAATGGGGAAGAATAGGCACGACTGCTGGGGTCCGAGGGCGGGGCTGGCTGCCGGGCTGCCCGTCCGGCGCCTGTGTTTTCGGATGTTTTTTTTCCAAAAACGGATTAAAGGAGGAAAAAAGAAAGATCTTTCGAATTTCTCTCATGCTAGGTAACTTAAAAGACGAAAATATTGGAGAGTTTTGTAACTTTCGTACGACTAAATCAGAGGCATTGTGTGTCTAAAGGCGAGTAGAGAAGGTCCCCGCAGCCGGCGGCCAGCGCGCACCCATCTGCGCCGAGTCGCGCGACTGATGGGAGAGGGGACGGAGTCAGTGGGCTTTTCCCCGCCGTCAGCTCCGCCCCTGGTTCTAGTCCCTCGCCCAGTGAGGCATCAGGAAAGTAAAACAGTTAGACCCTCAGGAGTGACTCTCGGTTGCTGGGCTCCTCCTTCATCCCAACCTGTGAACCTCCTCCATCCCTCCCCTCCGTGCCCTCCCTTCCTTTTTTTTTTTAACTTTTTTTGAGACAGGGTCTCGCTCTGTCTCCCAGTCTGAAGTGCAGTGGCGCAATCACGGCTCACTGCAGCCTCGATCTCACAGGCTCAAGCGATCGTCCTGCCTCAGCCTCCCCTGTAACTGGGACTCCAGACCCGCGCCACCGTCCGTGGCTCCTTTCTCTCCTCCAGTTCTTGATGGGCCTGGACGTGGGCCAGTGGAGTGGGGCGGGCTTAACTCGGTGTCTGGAATGCTCCGCAGCCCTACTCCTCAAACATCCCTTTAAATGGTGATGCTAGGAAAGGACGAGGGCCCGGTGGGCTTCCTCCCTCTGGCTGAACTGCACCTCCTAGATACCTCAGGAGCATTTCCCAAGGGGACGGATTTAGATTAGTTAGCGGGAGGAATGGTGGCTGTCACCATTTTTTGTGCTCACCTAAGGATCGCTCCCTCAGAAATCGCCAATATTTGCTCCCCCCTGAAGTAACCTCATTTCCTCTAATAGCGTAAAGCCATATTATTTCTGTCCACTTCTCTCACACCTATAAAATACTGTAGTTAAGGCCGGGCGTAGTGGCTCACGCCTGTAATCCAAGCACTTTGGAGGCCAAGGTGGGCGCATCACCTAGGTCGGGAGTTCAAGACCAGCCTGACCAACATGGTGAAACCCCGTCTTTAAAAAAATAAAATTAAAAAAAAAAATACTGTAGTTAATTTTGTGTTGTTTTGGTATCTTTTTCCTCTTTTGAGGATGACAAGAACTCTAAAGACCAGGAATAACATTAAGTGTATATGTTACTAATAAAGTAAAATCCTGGGCTCAAAAGCCACATAAAATCAAATTTGTTATCATAGCCTGCTGCCTTCTGAGGCCTGGCATAGGAAGGTAGGAAGTGATTGGAATCGAGAAGATACCTTACTTATATTTGTTTTCCCACACCTGTAGTTATTTTTCCTATTGCACTTTACCTCCCTCAAAGTTCCCCTGCTGCTCAAAACATCACTTTGTTCACAGATGGGACTGCATTCTCTTTGCTAATTCTACAGCTCCCTCAACCTCTTTTCTTGAGGTTACAAAGTGAATTTTTTTTTATATTCTTTAATAAATATTTTTGCCTTTTACATATTGAACAAAGTAAATATTTCAAGGCACAGTACTCTGTGCTAAGGTATGCAGGCAAGCAGTAATTCATATGTATTTGTTAAAACACCTACTAATAACGTTGACTGACAGGGCCATAGGAACTCTCTTACTGGGTCTGTTCAATGTTATGTCTGATGGTTTCTCTACTGTGTCAACAAAGGCTTTGGTAGGTCCTTCCCATTCTCCACCCTTTTCCAACTACCCTTTTCCCCACCCCATGACACAGTAGTGGTAGTGACTCCAGGTTTAGAGTCACTATAGGGTCTGCAGATGAGTCACAAGTGCTACTGCAGCTCTGAAGGGGAGAGGAGTTCCTATAGCGAAGGCATATTCCAATGAAGATTGATTTACATTGGGGCCACAGAGTCCACAGTACTACAGTTTAACTACCATAAGAGATAAGTGTTCCTCTGTAGGCTGGCCTGGAAACCTAACTACTCATATTTAATCTCCATTTCCGAGCTTCCAAGGCAAGGTCTACCTGTATGTGTCCTTTCCCATAACACTGGATTTTCTTCCTAACAAATATTTAGTGAATGGTTTGATGGGCTTTGAGGTACCCATAAGCCCATGAGTGCTTTTATGTAACATTGATACAGTTGATTTTTTTTTTTTTTTTTT
>NW_022438711.1:10472-12761 GCF_009761245.1 Sapajus apella
AGAGTTTCGCTCTTGTTACCCAGGCTGGAGTGCAATGGCCTGATCTCGGCTCACCGCAACCTCCGCCTCCCGGGTTCAGGCAATTCTCCTGCCTCAGCCTCCTAAGTAGCTGGGATTACAGGCACGCACCACCATGCCCAGCTGATTTTTTGTATTTTTAGTAGAGACGGGGTTTCACCATGTTGACCAGGATGGTCTCGATCTCTTGACCTCGTGATCCACCCCGCCTCCAAAAGTGCTGGGATTACAGGCTTGAGCCACCACACCCGGCCTCGATACAGTTGATTTTTTGAGAGGGAGTCTCACTCTGTTGCCCAGGCTGGAGTGCAGTGGCACAATCTCGGCTCACTGCAACCTACACCTCCTGGGTTCAAGTAATTCTCCTACCTCAGGCTCCTGAGTAGCTGGGATTACAGGCGCACACTATCACAAAAGGCTAAATTTTGTATTTTTAGTAGAGATAGGGTTTCACCATGTTGGTCAGGCTGGTCTCAAACTCCTGACCTCATGATTCGCCCCTGCTTCGGCCTCCCAAAGTGCTGGGATTACACGCACGAGCCACCACACCCAGCCTATTTTTGTTTTTTTTTTTTTTTTAGAGACAGGGTCTCATTCTGTTGCTCAGGCTGGAGTTTGCAGTGTTGCAGTCATAATTCACTGCAGCCTTGACCTTTACAGTGTTATGCAACCATCAACTCCATCTGGTTCCAAAACATTTTCATCGCTCTTAGATACAATTTATTTTTAAAGGGGCTCACTCCGGGAGTTTGGTTTGCCAACAAGGAGGGAATTACTTCTTGGGTGCTAGTAGCTGGGGCATGAAGCATCTCCAAGCGAAAGTGCATGTGAGTGGAGTCTGTATGTAAGTCTTCCTGGCTCGGGTGCTCACTGGGGTACTTAAAATTGTAGGTGACAACTGCTAAGAATGTGGCATTTCTATTTCAGTATACTGTCAGTCATAAAAGAGGCATCAAGCCAAACCCTTCCATTTTAAAAGATGACAACGAAGGCACATGTGCATAACTCAGCAAGCCAGTGCACGTACCCCTATTTTTTCACTTTGAAATTTATGACACTCCTTCCATTCCATGTTGAATCTAGATTAAATATCAAGTTCATGAGCATATCAGTTGTACCTACAGGAGGCAGGAACACTGGTCTCCCATCTAACTGCATCCTTCTTGACCACTTTTACAGAAACATCCCCCACCACACCCCACCGCACCCCACCCCACTCCTTTTGAGACCAATAGACCAATCTTACACAGGTCTACCCCCACACAACCACCACATTGAGGCTACCCTCCCAAGTGTTAACTTTTTCTGTACCCTCGGGCTAAACCCACTCAGAATCAACAAGTTTTTTTTTTTTTTTTGAGTTGAAATCTCACTGTGACACGTAGGCTAGAGTGCAGTGGCGTTTATCTTGGCTCACTGCAACCTCTGCTTCCTGGGTTCAAGTAATTCTCCTGCCTCAGCCTCCCTAGTAGCTGGGACCATGCTTGGTTAATTTTTGTTGTTGTTGTTGTTTAGTAGAGACGAGGTTTCACCAGATTAGCCAGGTTGGTCTCCTGACCTCAAGTGATCCACCCACCTCAGCCTCCCAAAGTGCTGGGATTACAGGCTTGAGACACCACTCCTGATCCCAGCCAGAATCAAGAAGCTTTACTGATCTATTTGTCTAGCACAAATGTATCACATGCTTCTGCAATTTCTGCCCTTATGCAAAAAAAATATTCAGTTTTAGATGCTATGTAAAAGACAACCTATGCAGACCCTACTGACGACAAAATAAAAGGAACACAAGGCATCACTTGAATTTTTTATTTACTCCGAAATAAGCAACTTAAAAAATGGCCTGAGTTCAGTGTATTACAAAGAAGAAATGGTCAAAAGATGGCAGTATGAATTCATCTCTACATGTAGAGATTGGAAAAAGCAAGTTCAGTACTTCAAAAAAGTTACATTCAGTACTTCAGTAAAGTTGCAACCTTGCAAACACAGGAAACAGAGAACTGACAAACAGAAATAGGAAATGCAAAGACTTGAGCCTCCAAAACAAAAACAGCAATCTTGGAAAGGCCCCTAATCCACCTCCTCAATGGTGGGGCCTGACCCAGACCCTCCCTTGGGACCTTGAGCCCCAAAGCCCCCAGGCCCGGGACCACCCGCACCCTGGTACAGTCCACTGATGATGGGGTTACACACCTGCTCCAGCTCCTTCCTCTTGTGCTCAAACTCGTCCTTCTCAGCCAGGGTGTTGGCGTCCAGCCACGAGATGACCTCCTG
>NW_022438712.1:0-6269 GCF_009761245.1 Sapajus apella
TCCTTCTCAGCCAGGGTGTTGGCGTCCAGCCACGAGATGACCTCCTGGCACTTGTCCAGCACCTTCTTCTTGTCCGCCTCGCTGATCTTGCCCTTTAGCCCCTCATCCTCCACGGCGCTCTTCATGTTGAAGGCGTACGACTCCAGGGCGTTCTTGGCTGAAACCCTCTCGCGCTGCACCTCGTCCTCCGCCTTGTACTTCTCCGCCTCCTGCACCATGCGCTCGATCTCCTCCTTGCTCAGGCGGCCCTTGTCGTTGGTGATGGTGATCTTGTTGGCCTTGCCCGTGCTCTTGTCCATGGCCGTGACGTTCAGGATGCCGTTGGCGTCGATGTCGAAGGTCACCTCGATCTGGGGCACGCCTCTGGGGGCCGGAGGGATGCCGCTCAGCTCGAAGCGCCCCAACAGGTTGTTGTCCTTGGTCATGGCTCTCTCGCCCTCATACACCTGGATCAGCACCCCGGGCTGGTTGTCGGAGTAGGTGGTGAAGATCTGCGTCTGCTTGGTGGGGATGGTGGAGTTGCGCTTGATCAGGGCAGTCATCACGCCTCCGGCCGTCTCCAGCCCCAGCGACAAGGGAGCCACGTCCAGCAGCAGCAGGTCCTGCACGTTCTCGGACTTGTCCCCCATCAGGATGGCTGCCTGCACCGCAGCCCCGTACGCCACAGCCTCGTCGGGGTTGATGCTCTTGTTCAGGTCGCGCCCGTTGAAGAAGTCCTGCAGCAGCTTCTGCACCTTGGGGATGCGGGTGGAGCCCCCGACCAGGACCAGGTCGTGGATCTGGGCCTTGTCCAACTTGGCGTCGCGCAGAGCCTTCTCCACGGGCTCCAGGGTGCTTCGGAACAGGTCCGAGCACAGCTCCTCGAACCTCGCCCTGGTGATGGACGTATAGAAGTCGATGCCCTCAAACAGGGAGTCGATCTCCAGGCTGGCCTGGGTGCTGGACGACAGGGTCCTCTTGGCCCTCTCGCAGGCGGTGCGCAGCCGCCTCACGGCTCGCTTGTTCTGGCTGATGTCCTTCTTGTGTTTCCTCTTGAACTCCTCCACGAAGTGGTTCACCAGCCTGTTGTCAAAGTCCTCGCCACCCAGGTGGGTGTCCCCCGCCGTGGCCTTCACCTCGAAGATGCCGTCGTCAATGGTCAGGATGGACACGTCGAAGGTGCCCCCGCCCAGGTCAAAGATGAGCACGTTGCGCTCCCCCTTGCCGGTTCGGTCCAGGCCGTAGGCGATGGCTGCGGCCGTGGGCTCGTTGATGATCCGCAGCACGTTGAGCCCCGCGATCACCCCCGCATCCTTGGTGGCCTGGCGCTGCGAGTCGTTGAAGTAGGCCGGCACGGTGATCACCGCGTTGGTCACCGGGTAGCCCAGGTACGCCTCGGCGATCTCCTTCATCTTGGTCAGCACCATGGACGAGATCTCCTCGGGGTAGAACGCCTTGGTCTCCCCCTTGTAGCTCACCTGCACCTTGGGCTTGTCTCCGTCGTTGATCACCTGGAACGGCCAGTGCTTCATGTCCGACTGCACCACCGGGTCGCCGAACTTGCGGCCGATCAGCCGCTTCGCGTCAAACACGGTGTTCTGCGGGTTCAGCGCCACCTGGTTCTTGGCCGCATCCCCGATGAGCCGCTCGGTGTCCGTGAAGGCCACGTAGCTGGGGGTGGTGCGGTTGCCCTGGTCGTTGGCGATGATCTCCACCTTGCCGTGCTGGAACACCCCCACGCAGGAGTAGGTGGTGCCCAGGTCGATGCCGATGGCCGCGGCTTTGGCCATGCCGGTGCCCTGCTCTGTCTGCTGCGCTCCTCTGAGATTCGGGCCTGGAAACGGCGGACTGGATCCGCGACGAGAGCTCGCTCCTTCCGGACGCCGGAAAGTCTTTGCGCCGCTGCTTGGAGCCGCACAGGTTCGCTGTGGGAAGCCTTGGGACCGCGGGAGTGGCTCTCGGAGAGTGGAGGAGACCTCCGATGCTGCTTCTGAGTCTGGCGGTTTTCAGGACCGCGCGCCCCCTGGGCTTTTATAAGTCGTAGCGGAGGCCCGCCTTTTCCCTTCTGATCCAATCACCGAGCTGATGAGGCTGCCAGGTCGGGAATATTCCAGGGGTTTCGCCTCCCGTCCTGCCCCCAGCCTTCCTTGGACCAATCAGAGGCCAGGGTGCCGCCTCCTGCTCAGAACTCTCCAGATTCTTCTGGGATTCACAAGAGGCGACCGGGGCACTGAGAGAAAGGGGGAGTGGCGGTGGGAAGGGTGTTGGTCTCCATGGTGATGCTGGCCGCCTTCCCTTTGTTGACAGGAAGGATCTGCGCTGGGCTTGTAATTTTAGGGCGGTGCGAGGTTGGTGGGATGATTTTGGAGACAACCAGAGCCCGAAAGTTACCTTGCTTGTCGAAGGAGGCGGGGCATCGATGTGCCTAAGAGACTCTGATTGGACTGTGTCTGTGAAGGACTGGGTAGCTTTGGATCCTCTGTCGGAGGCGCGTAACGGCCTAGTCTTGCCTGAGAGGTGGCCAGGCTCTCCCGGATGTTTTTTTCATCTTAGATTTGCAATGGGAAGAAGTAAAGAGATAATGCAATATAGTTTTTGACATAATCTTTAACCTACAAGGACGGGACATCTGAGGATGGGAGCCTTTAATTTTTCACAAGGAAAGCAATTGTTTAAACCGCAGTTCTTAGCAAGGCAGGGGCACCCATCCAAGGAGGAAGGGAAGTGCTGGGCGGATAGTGGGTGGGGTGGGTCGGTCGCATCCCTGCCCCCGCCCTCAGCTGCTCCCCTTTGCTGCAACCAGGAGTTAGAAAAAAATTTTCTAGTATGTAGGCCATTCTTAAGGCCTTTTGGGTTCCTCTGTTTCCCTCCCTATTCCTAGCTTGGCGTCCGGGACACCCTTTCTGCTTTCTCAATTCCTGGTTCACTCCTGGACAATGTGTAGGACTAGGACCTCACAGTCCAGAATAAGATTTTCTGTCCCTGAAACCCCTAGGCTGTCCACCATTTTTAGGTCAAATGTAACAAGATGGTGAGCCTGGGAGGGAGGTGTGGGGGTTGTTTAGCACTCTTTAATATCAGGTAGTACAGCTGTTTGACAGGTGGTCCTCTTTAATTAAACTGTGTGGAGTGATGCCGGAAAGCAGGAGAGGTGGTGACTCAGGTTCTACTTACTAGCTCCTCTAAAATCTCAGGTTATTTATGGTGGTTTTGACGCTCTGTCGCTCAGGCTGGAGTGCAGGGGTGCGATCTCGGCTTAAGGCAACCTCTGCCTGTAGCATTCAAGCAATTCGCCTGCCTCAGCCTCCCGAGTAGCTGAAATTACAGGACGTGCCACCACGCCCAGCTAATTTTTGTATTTTTAGTAGAGACGGGGTTTTGCCATGTTGGCCAGGTTGAATGTGTCTAAGTTTTTTTTTTTTTTTTTTTTTGAGACAGAGTTTCGCTCTTGTTACCCAGGCTGGAGTGCAATGGCGCGATCTCGGCTCACCACAACCTCCGCCACCTGGGTTCAGGCAATTCTCCTGCCTCAGCCTCCTGAGTAGCTGGGACTACAGACACGCGCCACCATGCCCAGCTAATTTTTTGTAGTTTTAGTAGAGACGGGGTTTCACCGTGTTGACCAGGATGGTCTCGATCTCTTGACCTTGTGATCCACCCGCCTCGGCCTCCCAAAGTGCTGGGATTACAGGCTTGAGCCACCGCGCCCGGCCTGTGTCTAAGTTTTTACACTAGATTGCAATTTCCTGCGGATTCTCCTTACTCTTAAATACAATTGCATTTAGTAATTTTTTTGCCCTCCCCCCTTTTTTTCCTGAAAGAAAAATGTGAGGGGGTTGAATAGTACTGTGTTTACAATTACCAAAGAGAGGGAAAAAAAGAAAATAAATAGTCTCATTGCCATGCCAATATTCCTTGAGCACAGGTGGAGGAAAGAAGTTATTGTTGAAGGGAATAATCCTGTTTTTGAACACTTTGCTCAACTGGTATTCTTCACTTGTACATCTGCACACACAAACACACACACACACGTGTCCACTATCAAAAAACCTCTATGGAATTGAAGTATTCATTTGTTTCTAATTCGCTGATCTAAACTGATGTTGCCAATAAATTTTTTTTTCTTTCTTTTTTTTTTTTTTTTTAAGAGACAGGGTTTCACCATGTTGGCCAGGAAGGTCTCGATCTCTTGACCTTGTGATTTGCCCACCTCCGCCTCCCAAAGTGCTAGGATTACATGAGTGAGCCACCGCACCCAGCCCGCCAATAAATTAACAATCTAGGTGTTTTCTGTATGTGTAGGTAGGTGATAACTTTCACACTCAGCCATAGCTCCCTAATGAATCACCTCTCTAAACTAGTCAAACTGGTCAAACCTCAGGAATTTTCCCAAACATTTCTCTATGAAATGCCTGGCTGGAGATTCCCCCCAAACTTTCATCTTAGCTGCGTGGTGTATCAACACTTCCAAAGACCCTTAACTTTAACCCTCCCTCTGGAAGCTTCCTCACCCTCAGCTATTACCACTGGCAGTGCTGGATTCATTCCTTCCCTTCTTCCAAATCTACAATTTAAAATACTTTTCTGATTCTGCTGAGAGAAAAAAAGGGGGGGAGTGGGGGAGGAGGAGAAAAAAAACCTCTCTATTGGCATGAAGCAAACAAAGGGCTTCACTGTCTCAACTGCCTGGCAAGCAGATGTGGTGATGGGGCCCCAAATCTTGGTGTTCTCCGGGTAGCAGAAAAATCCACTAGAAATGCTGCTTTTCTTGAATTAGTTACACTAGTCTGGGTCTACAGTTCTATAGTTGATCTAGTTTTTGTTGTTGTTGTTTTTTGAGACAGAGTTTCACTATTGTTGCCCAGGCTGGAATGCAATGGCATGATCTCAGCTCAACACAACCTTCGCCTCCCGGGTTCAAGTGATTCTTCTGCCTCAGACGCCTGAGTAGCTGGGATTACAGGCATGCACCACCACATCCAGCTAATTTTGTATTTTTAGTAGAGACAGGGTTTCTCCATGTTGGTCAGGTTGATCCTGACCTCAGGTGATCCTCCTGCGTCAGCCTCCCAAAGTGCTGGGATTACAGGCATGAGCCACCCCGCCTGGTCTAGTTGACCTAGCTTTTAAGTGAAGCCTCTGTGGACTAGACTGGAAACCTATACATCCATATTCCTTGTCCATTTCCTGACAAGGAGAGGGTCACCTTAATTTTTTTTCCCTTTTTTTTTTTTTTTTTTTTTGAGACGGAGTCCTGCTCTGTCGCCCAGGCTGGAGTGCATTTGCACTATCTCGGCTCACTGCCACCTCCACCCCCCAAGGTCAAGCAAGTCTCCTGCCTCAGCGTCCAGAGTAGCTGGGATTTCAGGCACGCGCCACTGTGCCTGGCTAATTTTTGTATTTTTAGTAACAACGGGGTTTCACCAGGCTAGTCTCAAACTCTTGACCTCAGGTGATCTGCCCATTTCAGCTTCTCTAAGTGTTGGGAATACACACATGAGCCATTGCACCGGCCTTTTCTTTCCTTTTAGACTGGATGCTTCCCAAGGCAGAAATCCAGTCACAAGTCTAATTGCAGTCTAAGGTGAATATATAAGAGCCCCAAGAGATTTTTCAGAACTTTAATGTGATTAATTTCAAAATTAGGGTTTTATTGAATTCTGTGTTTGGAAGGATCAGGGCTCAGATTCCCCAATCTGAAAGCCAGGTCAGGTGCTTTCAAGGGGGCAAGAGAACTGAAGAGGGGGTGCCAAGAACATGACTGCTACAGCAATGTTGGCGAGGGGAGCTTTCTTCAGGCTGACGCTGCAGGGTCTTTTCCTTTCCTCTCCCTCTCCTTTTTATCGTTCCTCAAACAGTAGTTTTCTTAATTTTGTTCATTTTAAAAGGTGGTATAGCCTGGGCATGGTGGCTCAAGCCTGTAATCCCTGCACTTTGGGAGGCCAAGGCGGGTGGGTCACCTGAGGTCAGGAGTTCAAGACCAGCCTGGCCAACATGGCGAAACCCTGACTCCACTAAAAATACAAAAATTAGCCACACGTTGTGGCGCAAACCTGTAATCCCAGCTACTTGGGAGGCTAAGGCAGGAGAATCACTTGAACCCGGGAGGCAAAGGTTGCAATGAGATCACGCCATTGTACTCCAGCCTGATATAATAAGACTCTGTCTCAAAAAATAGATAAATAAAAATAAAAGATAGTATAATTTTAAGTTTATCCAGAAGAAAGCAAAAGAGTTAACTGATATGAAATCTAGAGCCAGGCATTCTTTTTTTTTTTTTTTTTTTTTTT
>NW_022438712.1:6369-10371 GCF_009761245.1 Sapajus apella
GAGTTTCGCTCTTGTTACCCAGGCTGGAGTGCAATGGCGCGATCTCGGCTCACCGCAACCTCCGCCTCCTGGGCTCAGGCAATTCTCCTGCCTCAGCCTCCCGAGTAGCTGGGATTACAGGCACGCGGCACCATGCCCAGCTGATTTTTTGTATTTTTAGTAGAGACGGGGTTTCACCATGTTGACCAGGATGGTCTCGATCTCTTGACCTCGTGATCCACCCGCCTGGGCCTCCCAAAGTGCTGGGATTACAGGCGTGAGCCACCGCGCCCGGCCTGAGCCAGGCATTCTTAACTGAATGAGTGACACATGCTTTAATGATAAAGAGAACCCTGACCATTTCCAACAGCATGGAGAGAAAAAATCTGGGAAGGGAAAATTCTGGATATGCGCTCTACTTCTTTAGTGAGGCTGTTTTTCTTTTCAAGAAGGAAGTACTTCTAAATTGACTAAATAACACAAGTTTCTACGTGTTCATCTCTAAAACAGAATTAACAATATCTGGACTGGGTGTGGTGGGTGTGGACTTCCCTCCTGGCTGCTGCACTCTTCAGATTCAGGACCACAGCTCCTACAAGCTCTTGCCCTCTCCACGTTGCAGCTCAGGCCTGTAATCCCAGTGTTAGGAAACCAAGGCAGGCACTTGAACTCAGGAGTCCACGATTAGTCTGGGCAACATAGTGGGACACTACTTCTACCAAAAACTTTTAAAAATTAGCTGGGCGCAGTGACGGGTGCCTTTAGTCCCAGCTACTTGGAAGGCTGAGGCAGGAGGATCGCTTGAGCACAAGAGGTCAAGGCTGCAGTGAGCTATGATCACGCCACTGCACTTCAGCCTGGGCGACAGAGATCCTGTCTCAGAAAAAAAATTTTATTTTCCCTACATCATCAAAGAAAATATGACCTCCCTCCTTTTATTGGAGATCCCATACTCTCAGATATGACTCGTAGTCATTCTTATTGAGGTGTTTAAAAATTGGGGACCATTATTAGAACTATAGCTGCTGCTTTCAGCTTAATGTAAAAACTGTCCTAAGAACTGCCAGCACAGGTCATTCGGTCAAAGCTTTTCATTTTCAAAGACAGCACCAAGGATCAAAAAAGTTCAGTGGCTTGATGTTATCACCCAGATGACAGGTTACAGAACTGGTGATTGGACCCACAGGTTCTCACACTCATTTTGTACTCCTTCTCACACTGGCTCATCAAACTAACTGGGTTTTGTTTGATTTTAATTTTGTGATTAGACCTAACTGTTTTATTCTCTAAAAAGAAAAACACAGTGCTGGCCTCTACGAGCATTAAGGGCACCACGGTTGTGATAAGCCAGGGACTCCCTTCCTGGCTGCTGCCCCACTCTACAGACTCACGACAACGGCTCCTACAATCTCTTGCCGTCTTCGCCTTCCAGCTCTCCCAGCCCTGCCTCTCCTTTCTGATAGAACAGACTGCCCAGGCAGAAAGACAGGAAAGGAGAGGGGAGCCCTGTTACTATGGCAAGGCTGGCATACAGTTCACAAAATCTTCTGGACGTTAAATGTAGAGTCTGACTAAGCTTGAAGTTCTAGAGCGGGTTGGCGAGGGGGAGGGAGAGAGACCTGGGTGGCACAGTTTCTTGGGGAGTGTCCCTAAGAATGACACAGCAGTTCCCACCTTGGAGGTCAGAAAAGTCTAGAAACTTCAGGCAGAGTCAGCAACGGAGAAAAGGGCCTGAGCTCCAACAGCAGAAAAGTGGGGGTGAGGGTGGGGCCTGGGGGGTGGTAATGGGGAAGAATAGGCACGACTGCTGGGGTCCGAGGGCGGGGCTGGCTGCCGGGCTGCCCGTCCGGCGCCTGTGTTTTCGGATGTTTTTTTTCCAAAAACGGATTAAAGGAGGAAAAAAGAAAGATCTTTCGAATTTCTCTCATGCTAGGTAACTTAAAAGACGAAAATATTGGAGAGTTTTGTAACTTTCGTACGACTAAATCAGAGGCATTGTGTGTCTAAAGGCGAGTAGAGAAGGTCCCCGCAGCCGGCGGCCAGCGCGCACCCATCTGCGCCGAGTCGCGCGACTGATGGGAGAGGGGACGGAGTCAGTGGGCTTTTCCCCGCCGTCAGCTCCGCCCCTGGTTCTAGTCCCTCGCCCAGTGAGGCATCAGGAAAGTAAAACAGTTAGACCCTCAGGAGTGACTCTCGGTTGCTGGGCTCCTCCTTCATCCCAACCTGTGAACCTCCTCCATCCCTCCCCTCCGTGCCCTCCCTTCCTTTTTTTTTTTAACTTTTTTTGAGACAGGGTCTCGCTCTGTCTCCCAGTCTGAAGTGCAGTGGCGCAATCACGGCTCACTGCAGCCTCGATCTCACAGGCTCAAGCGATCGTCCTGCCTCAGCCTCCCCTGTAACTGGGACTCCAGACCCGCGCCACCGTCCGTGGCTCCTTTCTCTCCTCCAGTTCTTGATGGGCCTGGACGTGGGCCAGTGGAGTGGGGCGGGCTTAACTCGGTGTCTGGAATGCTCCGCAGCCCTACTCCTCAAACATCCCTTTAAATGGTGATGCTAGGAAAGGACGAGGGCCCGGTGGGCTTCCTCCCTCTGGCTGAACTGCACCTCCTAGATACCTCAGGAGCATTTCCCAAGGGGACGGATTTAGATTAGTTAGCGGGAGGAATGGTGGCTGTCACCATTTTTTGTGCTCACCTAAGGATCGCTCCCTCAGAAATCGCCAATATTTGCTCCCCCCTGAAGTAACCTCATTTCCTCTAATAGCGTAAAGCCATATTATTTCTGTCCACTTCTCTCACACCTATAAAATACTGTAGTTAAGGCCGGGCGTAGTGGCTCACGCCTGTAATCCAAGCACTTTGGAGGCCAAGGTGGGCGCATCACCTAGGTCGGGAGTTCAAGACCAGCCTGACCAACATGGTGAAACCCCGTCTTTAAAAAAATAAAATTAAAAAAAAAAATACTGTAGTTAATTTTGTGTTGTTTTGGTATCTTTTTCCTCTTTTGAGGATGACAAGAACTCTAAAGACCAGGAATAACATTAAGTGTATATGTTACTAATAAAGTAAAATCCTGGGCTCAAAAGCCACATAAAATCAAATTTGTTATCATAGCCTGCTGCCTTCTGAGGCCTGGCATAGGAAGGTAGGAAGTGATTGGAATCGAGAAGATACCTTACTTATATTTGTTTTCCCACACCTGTAGTTATTTTTCCTATTGCACTTTACCTCCCTCAAAGTTCCCCTGCTGCTCAAAACATCACTTTGTTCACAGATGGGACTGCATTCTCTTTGCTAATTCTACAGCTCCCTCAACCTCTTTTCTTGAGGTTACAAAGTGAATTTTTTTTTATATTCTTTAATAAATATTTTTGCCTTTTACATATTGAACAAAGTAAATATTTCAAGGCACAGTACTCTGTGCTAAGGTATGCAGGCAAGCAGTAATTCATATGTATTTGTTAAAACACCTACTAATAACGTTGACTGACAGGGCCATAGGAACTCTCTTACTGGGTCTGTTCAATGTTATGTCTGATGGTTTCTCTACTGTGTCAACAAAGGCTTTGGTAGGTCCTTCCCATTCTCCACCCTTTTCCAACTACCCTTTTCCCCACCCCATGACACAGTAGTGGTAGTGACTCCAGGTTTAGAGTCACTATAGGGTCTGCAGATGAGTCACAAGTGCTACTGCAGCTCTGAAGGGGAGAGGAGTTCCTATAGCGAAGGCATATTCCAATGAAGATTGATTTACATTGGGGCCACAGAGTCCACAGTACTACAGTTTAACTACCATAAGAGATAAGTGTTCCTCTGTAGGCTGGCCTGGAAACCTAACTACTCATATTTAATCTCCATTTCCGAGCTTCCAAGGCAAGGTCTACCTGTATGTGTCCTTTCCCATAACACTGGATTTTCTTCCTAACAAATATTTAGTGAATGGTTTGATGGGCTTTGAGGTACCCATAAGCCCATGAGTGCTTTTATGTAACATTGATACAGTTGATTTTTTTTTTTTTTTTTT
>NW_022438712.1:10471-12760 GCF_009761245.1 Sapajus apella
AGAGTTTCGCTCTTGTTACCCAGGCTGGAGTGCAATGGCCTGATCTCGGCTCACCGCAACCTCCGCCTCCCGGGTTCAGGCAATTCTCCTGCCTCAGCCTCCTAAGTAGCTGGGATTACAGGCACGCACCACCATGCCCAGCTGATTTTTTGTATTTTTAGTAGAGACGGGGTTTCACCATGTTGACCAGGATGGTCTCGATCTCTTGACCTCGTGATCCACCCCGCCTCCAAAAGTGCTGGGATTACAGGCTTGAGCCACCACACCCGGCCTCGATACAGTTGATTTTTTGAGAGGGAGTCTCACTCTGTTGCCCAGGCTGGAGTGCAGTGGCACAATCTCGGCTCACTGCAACCTACACCTCCTGGGTTCAAGTAATTCTCCTACCTCAGGCTCCTGAGTAGCTGGGATTACAGGCGCACACTATCACAAAAGGCTAAATTTTGTATTTTTAGTAGAGATAGGGTTTCACCATGTTGGTCAGGCTGGTCTCAAACTCCTGACCTCATGATTCGCCCCTGCTTCGGCCTCCCAAAGTGCTGGGATTACACGCACGAGCCACCACACCCAGCCTATTTTTGTTTTTTTTTTTTTTTTAGAGACAGGGTCTCATTCTGTTGCTCAGGCTGGAGTTTGCAGTGTTGCAGTCATAATTCACTGCAGCCTTGACCTTTACAGTGTTATGCAACCATCAACTCCATCTGGTTCCAAAACATTTTCATCGCTCTTAGATACAATTTATTTTTAAAGGGGCTCACTCCGGGAGTTTGGTTTGCCAACAAGGAGGGAATTACTTCTTGGGTGCTAGTAGCTGGGGCATGAAGCATCTCCAAGCGAAAGTGCATGTGAGTGGAGTCTGTATGTAAGTCTTCCTGGCTCGGGTGCTCACTGGGGTACTTAAAATTGTAGGTGACAACTGCTAAGAATGTGGCATTTCTATTTCAGTATACTGTCAGTCATAAAAGAGGCATCAAGCCAAACCCTTCCATTTTAAAAGATGACAACGAAGGCACATGTGCATAACTCAGCAAGCCAGTGCACGTACCCCTATTTTTTCACTTTGAAATTTATGACACTCCTTCCATTCCATGTTGAATCTAGATTAAATATCAAGTTCATGAGCATATCAGTTGTACCTACAGGAGGCAGGAACACTGGTCTCCCATCTAACTGCATCCTTCTTGACCACTTTTACAGAAACATCCCCCACCACACCCCACCGCACCCCACCCCACTCCTTTTGAGACCAATAGACCAATCTTACACAGGTCTACCCCCACACAACCACCACATTGAGGCTACCCTCCCAAGTGTTAACTTTTTCTGTACCCTCGGGCTAAACCCACTCAGAATCAACAAGTTTTTTTTTTTTTTTTGAGTTGAAATCTCACTGTGACACGTAGGCTAGAGTGCAGTGGCGTTTATCTTGGCTCACTGCAACCTCTGCTTCCTGGGTTCAAGTAATTCTCCTGCCTCAGCCTCCCTAGTAGCTGGGACCATGCTTGGTTAATTTTTGTTGTTGTTGTTGTTTAGTAGAGACGAGGTTTCACCAGATTAGCCAGGTTGGTCTCCTGACCTCAAGTGATCCACCCACCTCAGCCTCCCAAAGTGCTGGGATTACAGGCTTGAGACACCACTCCTGATCCCAGCCAGAATCAAGAAGCTTTACTGATCTATTTGTCTAGCACAAATGTATCACATGCTTCTGCAATTTCTGCCCTTATGCAAAAAAAATATTCAGTTTTAGATGCTATGTAAAAGACAACCTATGCAGACCCTACTGACGACAAAATAAAAGGAACACAAGGCATCACTTGAATTTTTTATTTACTCCGAAATAAGCAACTTAAAAAATGGCCTGAGTTCAGTGTATTACAAAGAAGAAATGGTCAAAAGATGGCAGTATGAATTCATCTCTACATGTAGAGATTGGAAAAAGCAAGTTCAGTACTTCAAAAAAGTTACATTCAGTACTTCAGTAAAGTTGCAACCTTGCAAACACAGGAAACAGAGAACTGACAAACAGAAATAGGAAATGCAAAGACTTGAGCCTCCAAAACAAAAACAGCAATCTTGGAAAGGCCCCTAATCCACCTCCTCAATGGTGGGGCCTGACCCAGACCCTCCCTTGGGACCTTGAGCCCCAAAGCCCCCAGGCCCGGGACCACCCGCACCCTGGTACAGTCCACTGATGATGGGGTTACACACCTGCTCCAGCTCCTTCCTCTTGTGCTCAAACTCGTCCTTCTCAGCCAGGGTGTTGGCGTCCAGCCACGAGATGACCTCCTG
>NW_022438713.1:0-159 GCF_009761245.1 Sapajus apella
CAAAGAATGTGAACACTCTCAGATTTTAGTTAAGACATAGCTTTTTCTTGCTATCTCTGGGTTCTTAAAAGCTACTTCTACTCTCAGAGCTTCATTTTTTTGTGTGTAAAATGAGCATAATCGTAACAACTGCTTTAGAGGATGAAGACTAATGAGATA
>NW_022438713.1:169-2019 GCF_009761245.1 Sapajus apella
ATTTTAGAAGGCAAGTGAATTACTGAGGGCTTTGAGCCATCTACAGGGGCCTGAGCTGCTGCCAGGGTATAGTTCTTGCTTTACCCACCCTATCTCTGCCTTTCAGCTCTTTGGTAAACTCCATTCTGATTGATTCCCATGAGTTTATAGCTGATATTTATTGTTTCCTGATACACAAACCTCTTTCACACTTTGCAAGCATTGGAGAAGATCAGGAGAAGCCCTGATCTGATTGATATTTACAAGCATCTCCTTCTGTCTTCCCATATGCAGCAGAGAAGGAGAGGAAGGCATGTCTTCCCTGCCTTCCTCTCTGTTCCTTCTCTCTGCCAACTTCCTTTCCTACTTGAAGGGCTACCATAAGCTTTCAAGGCTGAACTGCACATCTCGTTCCAGCTGCCAAATAGTGTCTGGTGAAACCGGGTACAGGTTATCCCAATAATAAGAGTACATGCTCTGCCCAAACCACAACTCTCTGCTTCAATAGTGCACGTGAAGCACAATTACAACTGTTTCGTTTTCCACATATACAGAGAGTATTTGGCAAGTGGTAATATATTTTCCCCTCAAAAAACTTCCGTACGTGTGCTAGAGGAAAAACAGAAACAGAGAGATTCTGCCTAGTCACCTGGAAATCACAAAGGTATCTATAGCAAACTTGAGTGTTTTAGGAAATACATTGGGTCTCACAAAGTTCATTAAAACATTCTCTTCCTGTAATACATCGGGTCTCACAAAGTTCATTAAAAATGAATACAATATTTAAACAACTGCATGGATTCCAACATTTTTTTGAACCAAAATTAACTCAGACTTCTCAATAGGTTCATCTTTCTTGATTCTAACTGGATAAATAAGGTTCTCAAAAAAAAACTTCTATGCAATAGATGCCCAAAGGCTTGCACCAACTTCAGCTCCAGACAAGAACGGAACTTTCCCTGAAAATTCCAAAAAGTGGTATCAAGATCCTGAAGCATTCTTCAAAGAATTGTAACAGGAATTAAAACATGGCTTTACTGGTACAATCCAGAAACAAAGCACAACCAAAGCAATGGCTACTGAGAGGTGGAAGTTGTCCAGCCAAAGAAAGTGTGAATGGGCAATGGGCAAAGGTCAGGGCCAAAGTGTGTTTGAAAATCTCTCATTGTTTTGCTTGTAGTATTTCTGAAGGGCCAAAAAATGATAATAACTGCTTATTATGAGAATGTCCTGAGAAAGCCAAAGTGTTAGTAGAGAAATGCTTGGGAGAGCTTCAGCAGAGCTGTTCATCACAACAACACTCCTGGTGATTTATCTCATGGAACAAAGAAAATTGTGTAAGAATTCTGAGAGAAAATTATTAGGCATCCACATTACAGTTTTCCTTTGGTTCCTTTGTTTTTTGTTTTTTGGTTCTTTTCTTTTTGTTTCTTGTGTTTTCATGATGATATATATCATCCTTTCACCTCAAGGTATAGAATTGCCTTACTCATTTCTTGTAGAGCAGGTCTGGTGGTGATGAATTCTCTCAGCTTTTGGTTTTCAGGGAAAGACTTTATTGGTATTTCATTTTGAAGGTGACCTTTGCCAGAGATAGTACTTGTGGCTGGCAGGATTCTTTTCTCTAAACACTTTGAATATATCATTTCATTCTCTCCTGGTCTGTTCAGTTTCTCCTGTGAAACTCACTCCTGTTTTTAATGCTGATTTTTTAAAATTATTATACTTTAAGTTCTTGGGTACATGTGCAGATTGTGCAGGTTTGTTACATAGGTATACACATGCCATGGTGGTTTGCTGCATTCATCCCCTCATCACCTACATCAAGTATTTCTCCTAATGTTATCCCTCCCTAATCTCCCCACCACCTG
>NW_022438713.1:2029-12745 GCF_009761245.1 Sapajus apella
GTAAGCCGATGTCTTTAAAAGACAGATTATTTTCAAATAATTAATGACAGACTCACTTTTAAGTGAACACATAGCTTTTGTCTCTGGACAGTGTCTTCTCTTCTGCTTAAGAACGTTGATAATGAATTCTACCATAGATTTCTTACCACAGTTGTCAGTATTTAGAGGCACAGGTTTACCTTTATAACATCTTGGAATTGGGAATGTGTGGCAGATCACACTTTCCAAAGATGGCCCAAGGAGTATCTCTCACCTCATGCTTTCTGACTACAATAAACTTTGATATCCTCCCTGCAACTGGTGACATAGAATTCCTCCCCCTTGAACATCAGTGGACCTTTGTAACTGCTTTGACCAATACAGCATATAAGAAGTGAGGCTTAGTAACTTTGGAGTCCACATCATAAAGATGACATGCAATTATAACTTGTTCTGTCAGGAACTTGTTCATATGTTGTGAGGAAGCCAGTGCTGTGAGATGGAGATCTAAAATTAGTTTGTAAAATAGTTGGATATTGAATTATCCCCATATAACATTTAATGACCAGGTTTTAGTCATTGGTTGAATTGCTTCAGATTCATCCGGTAGATTTCCAAACACATATGGGTATATAGCTAAAGATGTAATGATCATCCCACTTTACCTAGAATCGTTATAACTGTTTTCTATCATTAACCATTGTGTCCTAACCATAGCTGTTTGATAATTCCTTGCATTATGTTTTCTCCTCAGATAAAGAAACACAAGCTTAGCATGATTGAATGACATTTTCAGTCATATAGCTGATAAGTATTAGTCTGCTTGGTTAAATTTATTACTGAGTAATTAATTCTTCTGTAGCTTTGTAAAGGGAACTTCATACTTGATTTTTCTTTCCTGCTAGTTTATTGTTGTTAGATAGAAAGGCTACTAATTTTTTTTCATATTGATATTTTATACTGCAATGTTACTGAATTTGTTTTTCAGTTCTAACAGTTTTTTGGTGGAGTTTAGATTTTTTTTTTCTGTGTTAACAATTTTCTTATTTTTCTTGTGACAGAGTTTCGCTCCTGTCACCCCAGGTGGAGTGCAATGGTGTGGTCTCAGCTCACTGCAACCCCAACCATCTGTGTTCAAGCAATTCTCCTAACTAAGCCTCCTGAGTAGCTGGGATTACAGGCACGTGCCTCCATGCTCAGCTAATTTTTGTCTTATCAATAGAGATGGGGTTTCATCATGTTGCCCAGACTGGTCTGGAACTCGTGACCTTAGGTGATCCACCTGCCGCAGCCTCCCATAGTGTGGGGATTACAGGCTTGAGCCGCGATGTTTTCTTTATTCAGCCTGTATTTTAAATTGAGGAGCAACAGTGCACGTTTGTGTAGATTTGTGTCATGGGGGTTTGTTGTGCAGATAATTTCATCACCCAGGTATTAAGCCTAGTAATTTTGCTTAGTTAATTTTTCTTGATCCTCTTCCTCCCCCCACCCCCCACCCCTCCAAAGCCCCCAGTGTATGTTTTTAAATATAAGATTATGACATAAAAAATGGAAAAAAAATTCATGCCCATGGATAGGAAGAATTGATATCATGAAAATGGCCATACTGGCCAAAGAAATTTGTAGATTCAGTGCTATCCCCGTTGAGTTACCATTGACTTTCTTCTTAGAATAGAAGAAACTACTTTAACTTATATATGGAAGTAAAAAAAAGCTCCTATAGCCAAGGCAATTCTAACCAAAAAGAACAAAGCCAGAGACATCATGGTACCTGACTACAAAGTATACTGCAAGGCTACAGTACCAAAACAGCATGGTACTGCTACTAAAAAAAGATATGTAGACCAATGGGACAGAACAGAGGCCTCAGAAATAACATCACACATTTATAACCACCTGATCTTTGACAAACCTGACAAAAACAAGCAATAGAAAAAGATTCTCTATTTAATAAATGTTGCTGGGAAAACTGGCTAGGCATATGCAGAAAACGGAAACTGAACCCCTTCCTTACACCTCATACAAATATTAACTCAAGGTGGAGTAATGACTTCAATGTAAAACCTAAAACTATAAAAGACCTAGAAGAAAGCCTAGGCAATACCATTCAGGACATAGGCATGGGCAAAGACTTCATGACTAGCACACTGAAATCAACTGCAACAAAAGCTATGGGATCCAATTAAATGAAAGAGCTTCTGCTCAGCAAAAGAAACTATCATCAGAGTGAACAGGCAGCCTACAGAATGGAAGAACATTTTTGCAATCTATCCATCTGACAAAGGTCTAATATCTAGAATCTACAAGGAACTTAAACAAAATTATAAGAGAAAAACAACCCCATCAAAAAGTGGGCAAAGGATATAAGCAGACACTTCTCAATAGAAGACATTTATGTGTCCAACAAACACATGAAAAAAGCTCATCTCTGGGCATTAGAGAAATGCAAATCAAAACCACAAAGAGATACCATTTCATGCCAGTTAGAATGGTCCAAGTTAAAAAGTCTGGAAACAATAATGCTGTTGAGGAAGTGGAGAAATAGGTGCACTTCTTTTACACTGTTGGTAGGAGTGGAAATTAGTTCAACCATTGTGGAAGACAGTGTGGCAAAACCTCAAGTATCTAGAACCAGAAATATCATTTAACCCAGCAATCCCATTACTGGGTTTATATACAAAGGATTATATGTTATTCTACTACAAAGACACATGCACACTTAATGTTTATTGCAGCACTATTTATAATAGCAAAGACTTAGAACGAACCCAAATGCCCATCAATGATAGACTGGATAAGGAAATGTGGCACATATATACCATGAGACAGTATGCAGTCATAAAAAGAATGAGTTCATGTCCTATGCAGGGACATGGATGAAGTTGGAAACTGTCATCCTCAGCAAATTAGCACAGGAACAGAAAACCAAACACCACACGTTCTCACTCAAAATGGGAACTGAATATTGGGAACACATGGACACAGGGAGGGTAACAATACATTCCAGGGCCTGTCAGTGTGTGGGGAAAGGGGAAGGACAGCATTAGGACAAATATCTAATGCATGTGGGGCTTAAAACCCAGATGATGGGTTGATAGGTGCTGGAAACCATTGTAGCACATGTATACCTACGTAACAAACCTGCACGTTCAACACCTGTATCCCAGAACTTAAATTTTTTAAAAAAGGAAATGTTCTCACCAGAAAAAATGGTAAGTTGGTAACATGACAGGTTAGCATGATTGAACCGATTATGGATACAAAGATTAAAACATCACATTTAAAAAACAGTTGGATACATGACTGGCCCAAACAATATGGAATAACCAAGTTTTCTTTAGTGATTGGATGGCTATATATATCATAGCTTCTCTCTATACATGAATGGCTATGTGGCTAAAGATCTATTGATCGTCCCTTTCTGCCTATTATGGTGATGTTTCAGATGCCTTTGCTCTTTTAATCTTTATAATAATGTGTGAGGATTTCTTGCATATATGCTCACTTTTCAGAAGAAAAAACGAAATCCTAACATCGTTGATTGTGTTTCCCAAAGCCATAACTTTATAGGTATCAGCATAGGAAGTGTAATAAAATAAGAGACAGAGAGACAGAGAGACTATGAGAGAATGTCCTTATTCATTAGAGCAACTTGTAATTCCCAGGTCCAATGACAATAAATGGACAGGATTCAGTTGAAGAAAAACGATTAAACATTGATGCAGGATATACACTAAAACATGTATATCGATAAATTCCTACGCAGGAAGATGCAACACTCAAATAGAGCCAATCTTCCAGGTGTTCCTGTGTGAACTGATTGCACCACTGTCCTTCCTTCCTGTCTGGTTTCGGCATTGTTGATTCACAAACCAAGTTACTTTCCACCATTTTAATTCCATGGTTTTGCCTACACTTAATGTTTATTGTCATCCCCTTTTTCATTCTCCTTGTCCTTGGGTGTTAATTTCCTTTTTGCTTCTTTATTGTAAGTTTATTGGGACATCAGGAAAGAGCAGAAATTAGTACATGTGTTCAATGAAGTGTGTATTACAATACTCTTAAGATAAAGAGACAAATTCCTTATTACAGTTTAAAACAGTTCTCCATATTGTACTATTGTTAATTTCTTTTTCTTTGTGAAGGTATTCAAATTACTTTACAAGGCAAACTATTGATACCTGTATTCCTAATTTTTACAGAAGAATCTGCTGTCTTTTCTTTATTGGCTGCATTAAACAGAACATGACTCCGAGTTCGTATCAGATGGCTAGTTTTCACAAGGTTACTGAGTAAACTCAACCTGTCTTTGCAATTCTAGGGACAACTTTAAGTGTCAAATACTTTTTTATACTCTAATAGGCTAACAAATGCAGTTTTCTATAGCAAACATACATAGTTTCAAGTCTATCACTTATCTGACTTTAGAACTGCCAAAACAAATCTCTCCGTATTATACAAAAATGTTTTGTGACTTTTAGCCAAGGACCTAGACAGAAACACAAGTTAATGATAAAAAACAAAAAGATTCTACATGTATCATATCTACACTATTTTATAGATAAACGTAGTTTATATACCAGTTTTCCTGATTGTCTGAAATGTGGCTTTTTATATTTCTATTTAACAATCGAAAGCTTATTTAAATGAGCATCCAACAAGATTAACATGCTACATTTGGTCAGATTTGGATGGTCTATGAAGTGAGTGAACCTTGAACTTTGAGGATCTTTTCTGCATAGGTCCCTTCCAAGACCCTGTTTAGACTGAACAGAAGAAAAAGGTATTTAAAAGCCTGTGAACTAGCAGCGGTCCGCTTTCTACCCACTCTTTCACTCAAGCCCTTACTTATTTTTCCATCTTGCATTCACCCATGGGGTCATAAGATTTCAAGACATTCGGTCCCCTAAAAAAACTTCAATAGTTCAAGGGAGATCTGAGATTTCTTCTGAAAAGAAGTCTTGGAAATACCTACAGAAGCAAATTTCTAAATAATCTAATTCTTACACCTACGAATACTGGCTAGGTATATTCCAGTACTTCATTAAATGTACTGGGGATTGCAGATTGTTGATGGAGGAATCTAGAAATCATATTCTGTGGGTCACCATAGGGCCTACTGAAATGACATTGGTTGTATAATGTCAAATTCTTGTTCTTTCACTAGTTTCTCCTTTGCAGAACATACCACCTGTGGAATGCAGCAATCCCTCAGGATTTGTAGGGTTCTCACTTCCCAGCATGGAGTGAATAGTCAATGTTAGCTATGTCTTCCTGCCTTTACAACCAATGTGAGGAGTCAGAGAAAATCTCCCATTTGAGGACAAGAGCAAGAGGCAGCTTCGTTGCCCAAATCCATCTGGGCATTTCTGCTAGTATCCTTGTCCCACCTGTTTTCACACCCGCGTATCCAGAGATGGTGCTGACTGTGACAATTACCAACACATGGAGGTTCTTGGATTTTTAAGTGAAATAGTAATTTTTCTTGAGGCTTTACCCTGTAAATAAAGACATTTATTCACTGATTTGTAGTACATGCCACTGATATTTATTTTGAAGAGCCTATGACTAGAACACGAGGTATGGCCATAGATTTTTGTATTTTTTCTTTATTCCTGGTCTTTGGTTTTTCTTGGGAGACATTCCAGGACAGATTTAATAAGTTGAACTCTAAAATTCTGCTCCCATTGGTATCCTTCTTTTCCAAGCATCATGTTCACTTAGCTGAGTCCACACTTGGGCAGCAGAGAGAATATGCTGTTAGCTCACGAGGACACATCCAGTTCACCTGCTATTCTTAGGAACTTCTGGGTGTGAGCGGACCAAGCGTTTTTACCAAATCCTTATCAGGGAGCGCATTTACACTCCATTTCTATTGTCAGGGTATCAGTGCTCTCAGAGTGCCTTGGCAGTTAGGAAAAGGTGGGTTTTGGTGCCACTGACTCAGAGAAATTGTCCAATTACTAACTTTATGGGAAGGTGACAACGGAATGCTAGACAAATGGTGAATTGTTCTTATTAAAGTGAATCAAACCATTTCTCAATTGAAGATCAACCCAGCACCTCCACAGGACACAGAGATCATTCCAGTACCAGTTTGTGATTTTCATCTCATTCTCCTTGAGTGTATTACTAAAGGTTTCATACTATTTTCAGTGGAGCAGTTTTAATACCCCTTCAAAAGATTCCAAACTGAAAACTTCCCAGATGCTATCAGCTGTAAAATCTAACATGGAGGCTAAAGACACTCTCTTTCCTCCCTGTGGTCATTGTTATTAACTTGTCACATTAGATAATGAAGCAACGTTTTTATTAGCTCTGAGTATCTGCCTGCTGTCTCCCATTTTCTAAGAAGACTCTGAGCTGTAGGACAAGGCCACCACTAAATTACAGAACATGGAATAATTTTAGAAATCTGGAGAGGCACAGAATATGCCCAAAGGAGGCATAGAACCTGACTGAGTGGAGGAAATTGTACAAGGGGTGGTTTTTACTTTATGAGGAAAGATGTGGCTTAATTACCTTGTGTTACTAGCCGTGATCAACTTATTCCTGTCTAATATTTTATAAACTGGCATTAACCCATTATAGCGGCCACTAAAGAAGCATGAATTGAATGTTTGGAAGGTATATTACTTTTCCTATTGCTGCCATAAGTAACATATTACCACAAAGTGAGTGGCTTTGCAGCTCAGATGTCAGAAATGGGTCTCGCTGGCTTAAATCCATGTGGAAAGGCTGAGTTCATGCTGGAGTCTCCAGGGCAGAGCCCATTTTCTAGCTGACATTCCTTGGCCCTCTTCCATCTTCAATGCCAGCAATAGCCGGATGAGCCTCCCATTGCCTCACATCACCCTGGCACTGACTCTCCTGCCTCCCCCCTCAACACTTAAGGAGGCGGCCCTGCTGTCCTCCGATTGGGGATTTAGAGTGTGGAACAATGAAGCTCAGGCAAAAAGCATATATACAGGCCTGATGTGGTGGCTCACACCTGTAATCCCACTCCTTTCAGAGGCCAAGGTGGGAGGACTGCTTGATGCTAGAAATTCCAGATCAGCATGGGTAACATGGTAAGGCCCCCTGTCCTTGTAAAAGTTACAAATTTATCCTGTTTCAGCGGGTGTGTCTGTCATCCTAGCGACTCTGGATGGTGAGCTGGAAGGATTACTTGAGCCCAGGAGGTCGAGGCTGCAGTGAGCCAGCATTGTGCCATGGCACATGCCTAAGGGACAGAACAGGTCACAGTCTCTAAAATGAAAAAGAAAAAAAGAAAACAGAATGACTAGAGCAACCAAAAAGACTTTTTCTCCTTAGCTTTTTGTCCAGATTCCACCTTCTTAAAAGCATATCTCCCAATGTCTAGGGAGGCCACAGACTTGGAGTCTCTTCCTTCCCTTCCTCTCGCGTGCCACTGTGGCTCCATCCTGTGTCTGTCAGCACGCCTTCTCCCACTCTCACAGAACCGAGTAGAATGGTGATTTGAGCACCTATAAGCAATTTGAGTCCCTACCCTCCTTGATGTTTTGCAATATTTGGGGATGAATGTGTAGGACGTCTGGTCCCACTTGGGTCAGTGAGATCTCAGGTCCTGCTTGAATCCTCAACACAATTGAGATCAGAGTAGAGGAAAAGAAGGAAGAAGGGAGATGTGGATTAAGAGTCTGCATCAAAATAAGCAAGACACATTTACCTTCAAATCCAAGCAGTGCAGACACTGCTCAAGGCGCGGCTGAATAAACACCCAAATTTTATGTCTTCCCAATGACCTGTGACAGCTTTGGGGGATCTTTAATCCTTTATCTCCTCTTATCTCGGGAAGATAGCCAAAATTAAAGTCTTATTTGGGAAGTTAGTTCCAATTCAAACACCTGATACTAAGGCTTCAACCATTTTCCAATCCTAATCATTAATAGCAGCAGGAGAGAATATTAAGAATATTTACTGACCCATCTTCATCCACTTCAGCCAGCATGGCAGCTATTGAGATGTCTCTTTCACATCATTAACTGAAGAATAATGGATGCCCTTAGAGACATTACGACATTATGAAACAAAAAGAAATTCAAAGGAATCAAATTAGGATTGTAATGTGGATGCCGAAATCTCACAACAATAGCCCTGTGTGATGAGGGAACTGAGAAGGAGCATTGCTGTGGTGAAGGACTCTGCTGAAGCTCCTCCAGGCACTTCTCTAGGAAAGGCTTGGCTTTCTCACAATATTCTCAGAATCAGCGGCTATTGTCATTCTTTTGCCCTCCAGAAAGTCCATAAGAAGAGTGCCTTGAGCTTCCTGATAAACTCTTTCCATGATCTTTGCACTTTCCTTACCCACTTTTGCCTGGCGGGACTTTTCCAGCTCCTAGTAGCTATTGCTCTGACTGTACTTGTTTTCAGGATTGCACTGCTAAAGCCGGGTTGCATCTCCCATTACAATTCCTTGAAGAAATGCTTCAAGATATTCTGTAGCAAACCTTATCGTATTAGGATCCCCTTATTTAAAATTTCATGGAAAGTTCTGTTCCTGTCTGTAGCTTATCTTTTTGCCATGGTTTTAGCATCCACTGAGTGAAAATTTTACTCAACGTTAGTTATATAATTAGAATCAGGTAAGGGGAACCAACCGAGAATTTTGTAGTGTTGCCTGTTGTTTGTACTGTTAATCATTGGTTGTCTTCTAATAAGGTATAAACAAGATGAATTTTATCCATGCAATTTGATATGCATCCTCTGTCTCTATGGGCTTTAGGTTAAACACTGTCTCATCCCTTCTTGAAAGGAGTCACCTACTTGTTAACTGACAGGTTTTTTTTGGCCATTATCCCCATCAATATTTCAGAAAGCATCATTGATTTCACCTTCTTCCATCCAAGTTTTGCCATGAATTTGATGTTTGTATTGTCTTTAATTTTAGGAGAATTCATGTTGCTTTCATAGAGGATATTTTGAGTCTGCTCTTATTTTTCTTAATGCCTCAAACTAGCTCCCGTTCAGATATGTCATAGCATGTCAGTGCAAAAAAACTGGAATCCTTTCATGTTTTTTAAAAATATAACACATTTTCCATGAACATTTTAAAGTCCCACTGCATTACAGGAGGGCTTCCTAATTCAATAGAGTTTGCTACAGGTAACTGATTTTTCCAGGTGACTGGACAGATTCCTTTTTTTATTTTTATTTTTTTTTTTTGTTATTCTACTGGCATATACAGGATGAGGAATTCTTTTTTCTCCAGATTTCTTCCGAGAAATGGATAAAAATTTAGAGATAATTAAATTAAAATTAGGCTAATAAGATGGTCCTAATGTAAGCAGATTTGTGTTCCTATAAGAAAGGAAATTTGGCCTCACAGAGGACACCGGGGGTGCATGTGTACACAGGAATCCACCTGTGTGTGAAGACAAAGCAAAAAACCAGCCAAGTAGAAGCCAAGAAGAGATGTCTTAAAAAAAACTGAACCTTTTAACACCTTGATCATGGACTGTGAAGCTCCAGAACTGTGGGAAAACCAATTTCTGTTTTTTAAGTTTCACAGTGTATGGTACTTTTTTAGGGCCGACATAACAAACTATGCAGGGGAGAGCAGTTTGAGGATGCGGAATTCAAGAGCCTTGTTTGGGACCTGTTATGTTTGGATCCATATTAGAAGACAAGTGGATTGCTGAGAATTCAACTGAACGAAAGGTGCCTCAGCTCCTGCTGCAAACCTGTTCGTTGCTTTGACCCCACCCTCACTCACAGACAGGGTCTCTTTCAGCTCTTCTGTCACCTCTGTTTTATTTGTGTGTGGAGAGTTTATACATGATATTTATTCTTCCCTAATACACTAATCTCTTTCACTCACTGCTGGCATTGAAAAATGTCAGGGAAAGATCCTGAGCTGAGTGATATTTAAGGCAATGCCTGCTGTCTCCCTGTACTCACCAAGCCAAGAGGGACTCTTTCTTTCACCAGGCCTACCACTTCTCCAGCAACCTATGCAATGAGGCAAGCCTGTGAGGCACTGCCCTCTGCTCCTTCCCTCTGATCTTCCTTTCCTACTTGAAGGTCTACCACAAGTCAGTAGGCAGAACCATTCCTCTCCAGTTTCCCTGTGCAATTAGTGTGTGTGGAAACCAATGACAGTCATTCTAATAACATTAGGGTACCTACTAGGCCAAGCAACGTCCCTGTGCCCCCACATAAAGCACGTAAAGCCTAGCTGCAATGGTTTTATGATCGCATAGCCAAGGAAGAATTGCCAACTGGTAATATACTTCCTCCTTAGCAAACATCCCTAATATTCCAGAGGGGGTGAGGGAGGAAAACAATCTGCCTGATCACCAGCCAATGGCAGAGTAACCTGCAACAAACCTCATTGTATGAGGAAGGCTTCCAATAATATAAGGGATCTTCAAACTGTCTGTGGAAAATACATATTATTTTTAAAAACTATGCGTGTATATAAACATTTTCTGTACCCAAATACATTTGTGGTAACTTGTTACAACATGTCTGAACAGGATCCAGTTCAGTTACTAACACGAATCACGCAGCACTTTGAAAACAGCCTCTATCAGAGCAACAAAAACTCGACTCAAATTACAGGAAGAAGAAATATCAAGTTTATCGTGAAAGTTGGGTGGAGGGATGATGAAATCACTGACACATGGTGAAATATTTGTGCTCAAGTAAGTCAGCCCTTCACAAATGGATAACTCATTTTAAGAAGCGATGAGATGATGGTAAAGGTAAACCTTG
>NW_022438714.1:0-6357 GCF_009761245.1 Sapajus apella
CATCATCACCAAGACCATCATCATCACCAAGACCATCATCACCAGGACCATCAATACCATCATGACCATCATCACCAAGACCACCATCACCAAGACAATTATCACCAAGACCATCAACACCATCACCACCATCATCATCACCAAGACCATCACCATCATCATCACCATTACCGTCATCACCGATACCACCACTGTCATCACCACCACCATCACCATAACCATTATCATCATTATCATCATCATTGTCACCCCCACACCATCAACACCATCATGACCATCATTGTCACCAAGACCATCATCATCACCAAGACCATCATCATCACCATAACCATTACCATCATTACCATTGTCATTGTCACCCCCACACCATCAACACCATCATCACCACCATCATCACCAAGACTATCATCATCACCATCATCACCACCATCACCATCACCAAGACCATTATCATCATCACCAAGACCATCATCATCACCATCATCATCACAATAACCATTACCATCATTACCATCGTCATTGTCACCCCCACACCATCAACACCATCACCACCACCATCATCGCCATCATCATCACCAAGACCATTATCATCACCATCACCACCACCATCATCATCACCAAGACCATTATCATCATTACCATCATCATTGTCACCCCTACACCATCAACACCATCATTACCACCATCACCATCAGCAAGACCATCATCACCATCATCACCATCATCACCACCACCATCATGAGCAGTAACAGCACTAACGTGGTCTCTGTCATCACGTCACTGACACCTCTGTCATTACCAGCACCCTCACCACCACCATCAATGTCAACATCATTGTCTTCATCACCATCACCACCTTCACTTGAGGGCAAGATCCATGTCTTCACCCTCTGTGTCCCCTCAGTGCCTGTCATGGACTCTGACTCCCGTGGGTACTCAGCAAATGTTTGCTAAGTAGATGAATGAAAGAAAATACCCTATTGAGCTCCAACTGTATACCAAGTTCTTAGTTTTAACATCAGCAGCAGCATATACTGAGTTAGATGTTGGGCCCTGTGCTCTTGTCTCAGTCATCATAGGCAAGACTCAGTCCTTCAAGGCAAGCGTCCCAAGCCCACTTTGCAGATGAGGAAATTAAGGCACAAGAGAGGTTAGGCTCAGAGTCCCAGAACTAGTGAGTGATGGAGCCTTGATTCCCCTGCACGAGGATAGTTGACAGAGGCCATCCTCTGCCTTCTTCTCCCAGGACACAGGGTACCAGAACACTTGCCACAACAGCAGACACAGAGGCCACTTTGAGGGCTTTGGAAGGTAGGGCACATCCCAGCCCCTATGATGAACTAAAACAGGAATTTAGAAATCAAAGCAAGGAAGCCAAGACCACAGAAAGGTGGTTGTGTGAGCGTTCTGTGTGATGGAGTCAAGCCCAGGCATGCAGTGACCTCCACTACGCACCAGGCCCCACACCCCTGGGCGCCAACCTGAGCCTGACTGGCAGCTGCTCATCAGCTGGTCACTGGCTCCGGTCCCTGGGGTCCCCGGCTCATGGCCCCATCTGGAATTCTGAACAATTCCACGAAGAGGCCAGCTTTCCAAGAGATATATTTATTAAAAAACAAAAACATCCCTCTCCAAAGCAGCCCCCACACTGCCGAACCGGTGAGACTGGGCCAGCGTCAGCATCAGCGCCAACTCCACGGCAAGCACAGAGACCCGCATTCTTACCCCAGTGCCCACAGACGAAAGCACGCCCGATCCCAGCTCCATTCCAGATGAGTGTCCTCCCTGCACAGGATGAGAGAGGAAATCCAATATTATTTTAGGACTTGCCTTCGCATAATAGCGGCGAGGGCAGAGAACAATCCCGCGCTTATATCAAACGCAAACAAGCCTGCTCCTTCAGCTGATGCTGGGTCTCGCTGCTGCCCAGGAGGGAGCTTGGCATTGGTTGCTGTGTCCTTCTGGTCAGTGACCAGGTCTCTGGGTTGGAGCCCGGAGCCAGTCACAGCCTCCATGGAACCCAGCAGCCAGTACCGAGGAGGGGCCAAGAGCCGCACGTGTAGGACAGGGTACAGGTGCCCTCCTGGGGCCTGGATGCCATCCCTGAGCCGTCGGCAGAGAAGCCAGCTCTGATAGTGGTGGAGCTTCTTGCAGGGGCTCTGCGAGGTGGGGGCTCTGAGAAGTGGAGGGCTCCATCCTTCCTCTTCGGAAGTTTCCTAAAACCATCTGGCTTCTCTGTCTCTGAGAACAGGCCTTGATCATTGGCTGGGAGCAGACTCTGGGGAGAGTGTGACCTGGAGAGAGCATGGCCCTGCGAGAGATTGGCCCAGAAAAGCATGGCCTGAGAGAGAGAGTAGCCTAAGAGAGCATGGGCCTGGGAGACCGTGGCCTGGGAGACCGTGGCCTGGGAGACTGTGGCCTGGGAAAGTGTGGCCTCAGCAGTGCCACCTGCTCACTGAGCTCCTTGTTTTCCTTCTCAAAGGCCTCGGCAGGCCAGGCACAGTGGCTCACACTTGTAATTCCAGCACTTTGAGAGACTGAGGCAGGCAGATCACTGGAGGTCAGGAGTTAAAGACCAGCCTGGTCAACATGGTAAAACCCTATCTCTACTAAAAATACAAAAATTAGCCGGACGTGTTGACGGGCATCTGTAGTCCCAGCTCCTCGGGAGGCTGAGGCAGGAGAATTGCTTGAACCTGAGAGGCGGAGGTTGCACTGAGCTGAGATCACACCACTGCACTCCAGCCTGGGTGACAGGGAAAGATTCTGTCTCAAAAACAAAAAAAAGGCCTGGGCAGCAGGTCCCTGAAGCTGCCACCCTCTCCTCCTCAGGGTCATTGGGGGAACATGGGGAGTGGCCCAGCTTTGCAGCAGGAGGTGGCCCTGCAGTCTCTCCAGAAAGCTCTGAGCCATGGACTCCCCTCCCCTACCCACCCTGGGAAATAAACCCCTCCTTCCAGGTAGGCAGGATGCCCAGCACATGCACCACTGCCCTTGGGATGCCACATGCAAATAAATGCAAATGATGTGCAAAGCCACCTGTTGGGACTGAAGCCCCATTGCTTCTTCCTGGGGCTTCTTGGCATTGCCTGGCTGGCAGGATGGAGGCAGCCCAGTAGGCTGGGGTCTGCATGGGCTCCTCTCCCTACTTCTCCATTGCAGGGGGCACCCAAGCCATGTGACGAGAACACAGCAGGGCAACATGTCAGCCCATGGCCCATTGCCGTGTGACCCAGGGCAGGTCACTTCATTTCTCTGAGCCTAGCTCCCTCAAGTTGAGGCAGGAGGTGAATGTCGTGAGTCAGGTTGACAAGCAGTCCCTGGGTATGTGGACACTCTTACGATGACTCTGAGGGGTGACACTGTCCCCACTGCCATTTCTCAGATGACAAGGCAGATTCTCTCAGGGCTGGGTGGAAAGTAGCCTGGGAGGACCAAGCAGAGCTCCGTCACAGAAGCCACCCCCACGGCCCCCGGCCCCAGCAGAGCTCCGTCACAGAAGCCACCCCCACAGCCCCCAGCCCAGCTTCCGGGGACAGTGACATAGTCTCAACATCCGTTCCCGCCGCACCCTCAGAAACCACAGTGTCTGCTCCTCCCCTCCTGGGGACCCACCTCCCTGAGCGTGGCTTCGACGACTTGGACTGAGGCCACTGCTTTTAATTGCTTTGTTTTCCGTTTCAAAAATAATACCTGTTCTTTACACAAAGTTTGGACACTCCAGCAAAGCCCAAATGGGGAAATTTTAAAACTCCCCTTGATCCTGTGGCCAGGACGTGGCCGCAGCCCTTCTCACTGCAGCCTGTGTTCCCCTGTTCCTGGAAGCATCAGCCTCTTTTTCCTGCCTTTTAACAAAATCAGTGCAGACGTCTCTTATAACCAGCATTTTGCACACTGCTGTGAGGCACGATTTCCAGTGTCCGTGGGAACAAGCCTTCTGCAGCATCTTCTGGGGAGAGCATTTTTATGCAGACGTTCGCCTGTTGTGGGCATTTGTGCAGACTGTTGCCCACTCTGATACCATGAAGAGCATGGGGCTGGCCCCCCCTCACCATGGGCCCCTCGTTATTCCTCAAGGGAAAGTCATGACACAGAGTTGCCAGAACAGAGGAAGGTTTCAGACTTTAGCAGTGTGTGCGTGCTCACTGTCCATCTCCACGCGAGCCCTGGGACCCACGTGCCCTGCGCCTCGGGTGATCGGCAAAGGAAGAATATCTGGTCTTGTCCCCTCGCGTCTCAGTTCCTCGCAGGGCTGGACGTCCCATGTGACTGGGCCGCTGCGTGTCTTAAGTATGTCACATGTGCGTGTCCAGGGCCCAGTCCTGAGTCCTGAAGTGTGTGAGCCTTCTGGGGCTGCTGTGACAAATGACCACAAACTGGGCGAGTGAACACAGCAGCAATCTGTCCCTGCAGCGTGGAGACCAGAAGTCTGAGACTGAGCTGTGGGCAGGGCAGGTGACTTTGTGGTCCCTCCCTTAGAGATTGGAGTCTTTCTCTCCATCCCTTCAGGCTGGCTTTGGCGATGGGGCAGTACCGAGGGCGATGTAAGCAGAAAGAGGTTGGAAAGCTTTGCTCGTGGGCGTTGCTCTCTCGCTGAGCTTGTGAGCCCTGTAATCCATGACTTTCCCCTGAGGAATCAGGAGTGTGAGTGAGCCCGGCTACCTGCTGGAGGATGGGAGGCATGTGGCCCAGTCATTCCTGTCACCCAGCTCACAGCAAGTCAACCATTAGACCCTCCAGCCCCAGCCATGTGTCCGGCTGAATGCAGATATCAGCCAGGCTGGCCTAAGCCAGAAAATTGTTCGTGTGCTCCTCTGAACCATGAGAAATAATCAAGTTACTATTTAAGCCGCTAACTTTGGGGCTGGCTGTTACACAGCAAAGACTCACTGATACAGCTTCCCACAAACACGGCAGGCTCCTCAGTCTGAGAAACCAACCTGGTCTCTTCTGAGACAGAGACGTTAGTCAATACTAGGCACATACAGTGCTCTGATAGATAAACAATTAGGAGAATCCAGGATGGGAGATGCTAATTTATCCTAAAACCCATGCACAGCCACATATGTGAGCAATCGGTTTCCCATAGTTTTTGACAAAGGGGGTGGCAAGTGTCCCCAGTTCAGTCCTCATAGTAACCTCATGATATAGGCCAGGCAGGTTTGATCATCACCATGTGACAGATGGGAAAACCAAAGTTCAGGGAGGTGAAGGGATTTGCCCGAAGCTGCGAGGCATGCTTCATAGAGGCAGAGCTCCAATCCAGTTCTAGATCTCAGCCAGAAAGTCATACTATGAACAAAACACATTCACGCTCATGCTCAGAGCAGGGTTGGTTTTGAGAATTTGGCATTTCTTGTTCTAGCTCTTCCTCAGTGATGTAACCATTGAGTGAACCTAGCCAGCCACCAACACCACAGCTTGGTTGCTTGTTCTCAGTGACATCAACACATTTGCTCTGCTTAATTTGGTGTTTTCAGTATACTACTCTGTGAGATTATCATCATCACCATCACCATCATCACCACCATTATCACCATCATCACTACCAACACCATCATCTTAACTATCATCACAACCGTGATAACCATTATCACCATCACCACCATCATCACCACCATCACCATCATCACCATCAACATCACTACCATCATCATCACAATCATCACCACTACCATCATCACCATCATCACCACCAACACCATCATCATCATCATCACCACCATCACCATCACCACCATTATCACCATCATCATCACCATCATCACCATTATCATCACCATCATCTTAACCATCATCACTACCATTATCACCATCACCATTATCAACACCAACACCATCACCACCATCATCTTCACCATCACCATCATCACCACTACCACTATCATCACCATCATCATCACCATCATCACCACCATCACCATCATCATAACCATTATCACCACCATAACCATTATCACCATGACCACTATCATCACCATCATCACCATCACCATCACTACAGTCATCATCACAATCATTATCACCACCACCATCACCAGTATCACCATCACCACCATCACCATCATCACCACCAACACCATCAACACCATCATCTTAACCATCATCACTATCATTATCACCATCATCACCACTGACACTATCACTACCATCATCTTCACCATCATCACCACCAACATCAACACCCCCATCATTACCACCATTATCACCATCACCACCACCATCATCACCACCATCACCATCATCATCACCACCATCACCATCACTACCATCATCACCATCATCATCACCATCATCATCACCACCAACACCAACACCATCACCACCATCGCCATCATCATTACCACCATTATCACC
>NW_022438714.1:6367-12724 GCF_009761245.1 Sapajus apella
CATCATCACCAAGACCATCATCATCACCAAGACCATCATCACCAGGACCATCAATACCATCATGACCATCATCACCAAGACCACCATCACCAAGACAATTATCACCAAGACCATCAACACCATCACCACCATCATCATCACCAAGACCATCACCATCATCATCACCATTACCGTCATCACCGATACCACCACTGTCATCACCACCACCATCACCATAACCATTATCATCATTATCATCATCATTGTCACCCCCACACCATCAACACCATCATGACCATCATTGTCACCAAGACCATCATCATCACCAAGACCATCATCATCACCATAACCATTACCATCATTACCATTGTCATTGTCACCCCCACACCATCAACACCATCATCACCACCATCATCACCAAGACTATCATCATCACCATCATCACCACCATCACCATCACCAAGACCATTATCATCATCACCAAGACCATCATCATCACCATCATCATCACAATAACCATTACCATCATTACCATCGTCATTGTCACCCCCACACCATCAACACCATCACCACCACCATCATCGCCATCATCATCACCAAGACCATTATCATCACCATCACCACCACCATCATCATCACCAAGACCATTATCATCATTACCATCATCATTGTCACCCCTACACCATCAACACCATCATTACCACCATCACCATCAGCAAGACCATCATCACCATCATCACCATCATCACCACCACCATCATGAGCAGTAACAGCACTAACGTGGTCTCTGTCATCACGTCACTGACACCTCTGTCATTACCAGCACCCTCACCACCACCATCAATGTCAACATCATTGTCTTCATCACCATCACCACCTTCACTTGAGGGCAAGATCCATGTCTTCACCCTCTGTGTCCCCTCAGTGCCTGTCATGGACTCTGACTCCCGTGGGTACTCAGCAAATGTTTGCTAAGTAGATGAATGAAAGAAAATACCCTATTGAGCTCCAACTGTATACCAAGTTCTTAGTTTTAACATCAGCAGCAGCATATACTGAGTTAGATGTTGGGCCCTGTGCTCTTGTCTCAGTCATCATAGGCAAGACTCAGTCCTTCAAGGCAAGCGTCCCAAGCCCACTTTGCAGATGAGGAAATTAAGGCACAAGAGAGGTTAGGCTCAGAGTCCCAGAACTAGTGAGTGATGGAGCCTTGATTCCCCTGCACGAGGATAGTTGACAGAGGCCATCCTCTGCCTTCTTCTCCCAGGACACAGGGTACCAGAACACTTGCCACAACAGCAGACACAGAGGCCACTTTGAGGGCTTTGGAAGGTAGGGCACATCCCAGCCCCTATGATGAACTAAAACAGGAATTTAGAAATCAAAGCAAGGAAGCCAAGACCACAGAAAGGTGGTTGTGTGAGCGTTCTGTGTGATGGAGTCAAGCCCAGGCATGCAGTGACCTCCACTACGCACCAGGCCCCACACCCCTGGGCGCCAACCTGAGCCTGACTGGCAGCTGCTCATCAGCTGGTCACTGGCTCCGGTCCCTGGGGTCCCCGGCTCATGGCCCCATCTGGAATTCTGAACAATTCCACGAAGAGGCCAGCTTTCCAAGAGATATATTTATTAAAAAACAAAAACATCCCTCTCCAAAGCAGCCCCCACACTGCCGAACCGGTGAGACTGGGCCAGCGTCAGCATCAGCGCCAACTCCACGGCAAGCACAGAGACCCGCATTCTTACCCCAGTGCCCACAGACGAAAGCACGCCCGATCCCAGCTCCATTCCAGATGAGTGTCCTCCCTGCACAGGATGAGAGAGGAAATCCAATATTATTTTAGGACTTGCCTTCGCATAATAGCGGCGAGGGCAGAGAACAATCCCGCGCTTATATCAAACGCAAACAAGCCTGCTCCTTCAGCTGATGCTGGGTCTCGCTGCTGCCCAGGAGGGAGCTTGGCATTGGTTGCTGTGTCCTTCTGGTCAGTGACCAGGTCTCTGGGTTGGAGCCCGGAGCCAGTCACAGCCTCCATGGAACCCAGCAGCCAGTACCGAGGAGGGGCCAAGAGCCGCACGTGTAGGACAGGGTACAGGTGCCCTCCTGGGGCCTGGATGCCATCCCTGAGCCGTCGGCAGAGAAGCCAGCTCTGATAGTGGTGGAGCTTCTTGCAGGGGCTCTGCGAGGTGGGGGCTCTGAGAAGTGGAGGGCTCCATCCTTCCTCTTCGGAAGTTTCCTAAAACCATCTGGCTTCTCTGTCTCTGAGAACAGGCCTTGATCATTGGCTGGGAGCAGACTCTGGGGAGAGTGTGACCTGGAGAGAGCATGGCCCTGCGAGAGATTGGCCCAGAAAAGCATGGCCTGAGAGAGAGAGTAGCCTAAGAGAGCATGGGCCTGGGAGACCGTGGCCTGGGAGACCGTGGCCTGGGAGACTGTGGCCTGGGAAAGTGTGGCCTCAGCAGTGCCACCTGCTCACTGAGCTCCTTGTTTTCCTTCTCAAAGGCCTCGGCAGGCCAGGCACAGTGGCTCACACTTGTAATTCCAGCACTTTGAGAGACTGAGGCAGGCAGATCACTGGAGGTCAGGAGTTAAAGACCAGCCTGGTCAACATGGTAAAACCCTATCTCTACTAAAAATACAAAAATTAGCCGGACGTGTTGACGGGCATCTGTAGTCCCAGCTCCTCGGGAGGCTGAGGCAGGAGAATTGCTTGAACCTGAGAGGCGGAGGTTGCACTGAGCTGAGATCACACCACTGCACTCCAGCCTGGGTGACAGGGAAAGATTCTGTCTCAAAAACAAAAAAAAGGCCTGGGCAGCAGGTCCCTGAAGCTGCCACCCTCTCCTCCTCAGGGTCATTGGGGGAACATGGGGAGTGGCCCAGCTTTGCAGCAGGAGGTGGCCCTGCAGTCTCTCCAGAAAGCTCTGAGCCATGGACTCCCCTCCCCTACCCACCCTGGGAAATAAACCCCTCCTTCCAGGTAGGCAGGATGCCCAGCACATGCACCACTGCCCTTGGGATGCCACATGCAAATAAATGCAAATGATGTGCAAAGCCACCTGTTGGGACTGAAGCCCCATTGCTTCTTCCTGGGGCTTCTTGGCATTGCCTGGCTGGCAGGATGGAGGCAGCCCAGTAGGCTGGGGTCTGCATGGGCTCCTCTCCCTACTTCTCCATTGCAGGGGGCACCCAAGCCATGTGACGAGAACACAGCAGGGCAACATGTCAGCCCATGGCCCATTGCCGTGTGACCCAGGGCAGGTCACTTCATTTCTCTGAGCCTAGCTCCCTCAAGTTGAGGCAGGAGGTGAATGTCGTGAGTCAGGTTGACAAGCAGTCCCTGGGTATGTGGACACTCTTACGATGACTCTGAGGGGTGACACTGTCCCCACTGCCATTTCTCAGATGACAAGGCAGATTCTCTCAGGGCTGGGTGGAAAGTAGCCTGGGAGGACCAAGCAGAGCTCCGTCACAGAAGCCACCCCCACGGCCCCCGGCCCCAGCAGAGCTCCGTCACAGAAGCCACCCCCACAGCCCCCAGCCCAGCTTCCGGGGACAGTGACATAGTCTCAACATCCGTTCCCGCCGCACCCTCAGAAACCACAGTGTCTGCTCCTCCCCTCCTGGGGACCCACCTCCCTGAGCGTGGCTTCGACGACTTGGACTGAGGCCACTGCTTTTAATTGCTTTGTTTTCCGTTTCAAAAATAATACCTGTTCTTTACACAAAGTTTGGACACTCCAGCAAAGCCCAAATGGGGAAATTTTAAAACTCCCCTTGATCCTGTGGCCAGGACGTGGCCGCAGCCCTTCTCACTGCAGCCTGTGTTCCCCTGTTCCTGGAAGCATCAGCCTCTTTTTCCTGCCTTTTAACAAAATCAGTGCAGACGTCTCTTATAACCAGCATTTTGCACACTGCTGTGAGGCACGATTTCCAGTGTCCGTGGGAACAAGCCTTCTGCAGCATCTTCTGGGGAGAGCATTTTTATGCAGACGTTCGCCTGTTGTGGGCATTTGTGCAGACTGTTGCCCACTCTGATACCATGAAGAGCATGGGGCTGGCCCCCCCTCACCATGGGCCCCTCGTTATTCCTCAAGGGAAAGTCATGACACAGAGTTGCCAGAACAGAGGAAGGTTTCAGACTTTAGCAGTGTGTGCGTGCTCACTGTCCATCTCCACGCGAGCCCTGGGACCCACGTGCCCTGCGCCTCGGGTGATCGGCAAAGGAAGAATATCTGGTCTTGTCCCCTCGCGTCTCAGTTCCTCGCAGGGCTGGACGTCCCATGTGACTGGGCCGCTGCGTGTCTTAAGTATGTCACATGTGCGTGTCCAGGGCCCAGTCCTGAGTCCTGAAGTGTGTGAGCCTTCTGGGGCTGCTGTGACAAATGACCACAAACTGGGCGAGTGAACACAGCAGCAATCTGTCCCTGCAGCGTGGAGACCAGAAGTCTGAGACTGAGCTGTGGGCAGGGCAGGTGACTTTGTGGTCCCTCCCTTAGAGATTGGAGTCTTTCTCTCCATCCCTTCAGGCTGGCTTTGGCGATGGGGCAGTACCGAGGGCGATGTAAGCAGAAAGAGGTTGGAAAGCTTTGCTCGTGGGCGTTGCTCTCTCGCTGAGCTTGTGAGCCCTGTAATCCATGACTTTCCCCTGAGGAATCAGGAGTGTGAGTGAGCCCGGCTACCTGCTGGAGGATGGGAGGCATGTGGCCCAGTCATTCCTGTCACCCAGCTCACAGCAAGTCAACCATTAGACCCTCCAGCCCCAGCCATGTGTCCGGCTGAATGCAGATATCAGCCAGGCTGGCCTAAGCCAGAAAATTGTTCGTGTGCTCCTCTGAACCATGAGAAATAATCAAGTTACTATTTAAGCCGCTAACTTTGGGGCTGGCTGTTACACAGCAAAGACTCACTGATACAGCTTCCCACAAACACGGCAGGCTCCTCAGTCTGAGAAACCAACCTGGTCTCTTCTGAGACAGAGACGTTAGTCAATACTAGGCACATACAGTGCTCTGATAGATAAACAATTAGGAGAATCCAGGATGGGAGATGCTAATTTATCCTAAAACCCATGCACAGCCACATATGTGAGCAATCGGTTTCCCATAGTTTTTGACAAAGGGGGTGGCAAGTGTCCCCAGTTCAGTCCTCATAGTAACCTCATGATATAGGCCAGGCAGGTTTGATCATCACCATGTGACAGATGGGAAAACCAAAGTTCAGGGAGGTGAAGGGATTTGCCCGAAGCTGCGAGGCATGCTTCATAGAGGCAGAGCTCCAATCCAGTTCTAGATCTCAGCCAGAAAGTCATACTATGAACAAAACACATTCACGCTCATGCTCAGAGCAGGGTTGGTTTTGAGAATTTGGCATTTCTTGTTCTAGCTCTTCCTCAGTGATGTAACCATTGAGTGAACCTAGCCAGCCACCAACACCACAGCTTGGTTGCTTGTTCTCAGTGACATCAACACATTTGCTCTGCTTAATTTGGTGTTTTCAGTATACTACTCTGTGAGATTATCATCATCACCATCACCATCATCACCACCATTATCACCATCATCACTACCAACACCATCATCTTAACTATCATCACAACCGTGATAACCATTATCACCATCACCACCATCATCACCACCATCACCATCATCACCATCAACATCACTACCATCATCATCACAATCATCACCACTACCATCATCACCATCATCACCACCAACACCATCATCATCATCATCACCACCATCACCATCACCACCATTATCACCATCATCATCACCATCATCACCATTATCATCACCATCATCTTAACCATCATCACTACCATTATCACCATCACCATTATCAACACCAACACCATCACCACCATCATCTTCACCATCACCATCATCACCACTACCACTATCATCACCATCATCATCACCATCATCACCACCATCACCATCATCATAACCATTATCACCACCATAACCATTATCACCATGACCACTATCATCACCATCATCACCATCACCATCACTACAGTCATCATCACAATCATTATCACCACCACCATCACCAGTATCACCATCACCACCATCACCATCATCACCACCAACACCATCAACACCATCATCTTAACCATCATCACTATCATTATCACCATCATCACCACTGACACTATCACTACCATCATCTTCACCATCATCACCACCAACATCAACACCCCCATCATTACCACCATTATCACCATCACCACCACCATCATCACCACCATCACCATCATCATCACCACCATCACCATCACTACCATCATCACCATCATCATCACCATCATCATCACCACCAACACCAACACCATCACCACCATCGCCATCATCATTACCACCATTATCACC
>NW_022438715.1:0-12704 GCF_009761245.1 Sapajus apella
CGGGAGGAGCAGGTTGCAGTCAGCCGAGATCTCGCCATTGCACTTCGGACTGGGCAACGGGAGCAAATCTTGGCCTCAAAAAGAAAAAAGAAAAGGAAAATAACAAGGAAAGGAAAAGAAGAAAATGCTTTCTTCCATCTGACACAAGCCGGTAGAAGAAAATGTCATTTATTTTCCTGGGAGGAGATTCATGCCCAGGTTGTCCACCAGTGGAGTCCTGCACCAGTTTTCCCTGACATAGTGTTCTAGGAATCTTCTCTTGCACACTGGCTTTTTCATGTCTCTTGGGCTTTGCCTTCTTGGGTCTCTGCCAAACAAGCCTTCTCTCCACATCTCACTATCATCCTCCTGCTTTATTTATTTACTTGTTTTATTGTTTGAGAAAGTGTCTGGTGTAGTCACACAGGCTGGAGTACAGTGTGCAGTCAATTTGAGCCTCAAATTCCTGGGCTCAAGCAAGCCTCCCATCTCAGCCTCCCCAGAAGGTAGGCATCGCCACACCCGGCTACGTTTTCAATTTGCGTGTGTGTGGCGGTCGGGGAGGGGGGCGCGGGGTAGAGACAGGGTCTCTCTATGTTGCCCAGGCTGGTCTCTAACTCCTGGGCTTCAGCAATCCTCCCATCTAAGCCTCCCAAAGTGCTGAGATTACAGGTATGGGCCACCACACATGCCCAGCCTCTACATCTACTTTATTTTTTATTTATTTTGTTTTGAGACGGAGTCTCTCTCTGTTGCCCAGGTTGGAGTGTAGTGGTGCGATATAGCTAACCGCAACCTCTGTCTCCCGGGTTCAAGCAATTCTCCCCCTCAGCCTCCCGAGAAGCTGGGATTACAGGCACCCACCACCGTGTCTGGATGATCTTTTGTATTTTTAGTAGACGTGGGGTTTCACCATCTTGGCCAGGCAGGTCGTTAACTCCTGACCTCGTGATCCACCCGCCTCTGCCTCCCAAAGTTCTGGGATTACAAGGGTGAGGCCACGATGCCCAGCCTACTTTACTTTACTTTACTTTATTTAATTTATTTATTTATGAGACAGAGTTACTCCCCTCCCCGATCCCCCAGGCTGCAGTGCAGTGGTGCGATCTTGGGTTCACTGCAGTCTCCACCTCCCCATTTCAAGCAGTTTTCCTGCCTCAGCCTCCCGAGTAGCTGGGATTACAAACATGCAACACCACCCCCAGCTAATTTTTCTATTTTTAGTAGAGACAGCGTTTTGCCATGTTGGCCAAGCTGATCTGAAACTCCTGACCTCAAGGGATGCACTCGCCTCGGCCTCCAAAAGTGCTGGGATCACAGGCCTGAGCCACCACCACATTCCGCCCCAACCACTTGAGAAGGTTCAGCTGAGACATCTAGTCTGGAGCATTTTCCTTGACCCCACTGCCACCTCTGGGGAAGAGGCTGGCCAGTTTCTGTCTTCTGCCTCACATAGTCTCAGCATTGGATCAGATTCCAGCTACGGCCCTGGCAAACAGTCCAGGCAGGCTTTGACCTGATTCATGCTTCCCTCATGTCCTGCGCTCCTCCAAGAGAAACCAGCAATGAATGGGAGACAGGAAACTGGGTCTAAGTGATTCTCCCATTCATTGCTCTGGCAGACAATTATGATACAATTTTTTTTTTTTTTCTTTTTTAATATAAAAGCTGGAGTCTCCATGTTGCCTAGGCTGGTCTCGAACTTCTGGCCTCAAGTGATCCTCATGACTCAGCTTCTCAAAGTTCTGAGATTACAGGTGTGAGCCACCCCACCTGGCCTATAATACATTTCTAGATGAGTCCCTGGGAATTCTGAAATCGCCACTGCAAAATTATAAGTGAGACCGTGAAAGAGATTTGACCTAACTGACTCCATCATCATGTTTCTAACCTCCAAGCTGTCCTTGTTTATTCCTGGGCGTAGGCCAAACTAACTTTGGGAAGAACCTAGTTAATAGTTTACAATTTGAAACAAAGATGTTAACAGCCCTTTCCTGAAACAAACCACCTTCTTGCCTGGGGACTAGACTGCCTTTTTAGAACTAACAAATCAGCCAAAAGATTAGGTACTGTGGTTTCTAATGGGCTCATGCCGCTGGAGGCTACAAGATTCCAACCCTCCCCAAATTGCTCCTGGGGATAACATCAAGGTAAAAGGTAAAAGGTAAAATCAGTGCTTGAGATATTTTGCAGGCCCTAAACTCGATGGAACAGCTGGCATGACCCGGAGGGATAAGCTGGCACACCCGATTTTGTGGGCCCCACCCAGGAACTGACTCAACTCGAGGACAGCTTCTATTCCCTATGACTTCATCTCCGACCCAACAATCATCATTCCCGACTCGCTGGCCCCCTCCACTCACTAAGTCATCCTTAAAAACGCTAATCCCTGAATCTTCTGCTCTAGGAGACTGACTTGTAATAATCAAACTCCAGGGTGGCACGATGGCTCACACCTATAATTCCAGCACTTAGGGGGGCCGAGGAGGGTGGATCACCTGGTATCAGGAGTTCAAGACTACCCTGACCAACATGGAGAAGCCCTGTCTCTACTAAAAATCCCAAATTAGCCGGCGGTGGGAGAATCACTTGAGCCCGGGAGGCAGAGGTTGCAGTAAGCGGAGATCGTGCCATTTCACTCCAGCCTGGGCAACAAGAGTGAAACTCCATCTCAGAAAAAAAAATACAAAAATTAGCTGGGCATGGTGGTGCCCACCTTTAACCCCAGCTACTCAGAAGGCTGAGGCAGGAGAGTCTCTTGAACCTCGGAGGCAGAGGTTGCATTGAGCAGAGATCATGCCACTGCACTCCAGCCTGGGTGACAAAGTACAACTTAAATTTAAAACAAACTCCAGTCTCCCACGTAACTGGCTCTGCATGAATTACTCCTCCATTGCAAGTCCCATGTCCTGATAAGTCGGCTCTGTCTAGGCAGCAGGCTAAATGAACCTGTTGGGCAGTTACAATCCCTTTGGTTTAGGCCTTGGCTGCCCTTAGTGTGGCCATCTCTGTGGCACACCTCGTTCTTGCTTTTCTCTCTCCTCCTTTACCCTCCCCGTCCCTCAGTCGGCTCCCTGGATCCACTTCCCCGAAGAATCCTCCTGCTCAAAAGTCCTGACCCTAGGTCCTGCTTTTAAGGGTTGTAGGGGTTACCCAGGCTGAGGCCATGAGGACCCACTCTGGGTGCCCACACCCCAGTGCCACTGCCCCAGGCACATCCTCATGTCCCTCAGTGCTTTCACGCCTGTCCCTGCAGCCCACCGTGAGCTCCCTAAGGCAGGAGCTGGGCCTGATTCCCTGCTGTTCCCCCAGCACAGGGCTGGGCCTGAGGGCATAGTCAGTCCATGCTGGAGACTAGGTGACAAATGAATGAAGGAGTGAATAAACGCTGCATGAATAGCTTTGCCTTTTTCACACTGAGTCAATTTCTTGGTCTCTTTCTACCCTGAGCTCAGTTTTCTTATTTGTCATTGTGGGCACCCCATTCTCCTCCTTAGGCTTCAGTTTCTAGGCAAAAACTTTTGTTGTTGTTTTTTGGTTTTGGGGGTTTTTTGTTTTGTTTTGTTTTTGTTTTTTGAGATAGGGTCTTGCTCTGCCACCCAGGCTGGAGTGTAGTGGCACAATACCACCTCACTCTAGCATCAAACTCCTGGACTCAAGCAATCCTCCCACCTCAACTTCTTGGCTCCTTTTAAAATATTTTGTAAAGATGGGGTCTCACTATGTTGCCCAGCTGGTCTTGAACTCCTGGCCTCAAACTATTCTTCTGCCTCAGCCTCTCCAAGTGCTGGGCTTACAGATCCGACAGTGGCTGGAGCCACTGCACCGAGCTACTCAAGGCAAATATTGAGCCAACGTAATTGGCCATCCAAGGTTCCACCCTGGGTAGGGGAGCTCTGAGCACTGGCATTGGAGGGAGCACAGCTTCTTGGCTGAACTCCGGGATAGACACATTTCCTGATGGGCAGAGCATTTCAAGGCTTCCCACTCACATCTTCTACAACTCCAAGTCTTGGGATGCCTCAAACCGATACCCTACCTGGGCCAGCCTTCACTGAGCAGCTAGTGTGGGACAGGCAGGCCAGGGTGGGCACGCAAGACTAAGGGGACCCAGACTTTGCCTCAAGGAGATCACATTCAAGCAGGGACACAAATACTCCAGAGAGTGGGAGACAAATGGACCAAAGCCTCTGATTTTCTTTTTCTTTCTTCCTTTTCTTTCTTTCCTTTCTTTTTCTATCCCTTTCTTTCTCTCCCTCTCTCTCTCTCTTCCCTTCTTTCTTTGTTTTTTTGAGACACAGTTTCACTCTTGTTGTCCAGGCTGGAGTGCAATGGCCTCAGGTGATCCACCCACCTACGCCTCCTAAAGTGCTGGGATTATATGTGTGAGCCACTGTATCTTGCCACCTCCAATTTTCCCAGAAGGAGGCACAGAGAAATTTGGCACCCAACAGAAATGAGTTCAAATATCGGTGTCCCTAGTTCTTGGCTCAAGCTTCTCTGGTGCTCAGTGACTTCCTATGAAAGGGAATGAGAGGGGTCTGCGGTGACAAAATCATGCTTCAAGTGTCAGGCAAGGTGGCACTCACCTATAACCTCAGCAACTCAGAAGGCTAAGGTGGGAGGATTGCTTGAGGGCCTACCTGGGAAACACAGGAAGGCCCCATCTCAAAAAAAGAAAAGAAAAGAAAAGAAAAAGCCAGGCATGGTGGCTTACTCCTGTCATCCTAGCAGTTTGGGAGCCCAAGGCAAATGGATGACTGGAGGTCAGGAGTTTGAGACCATCCTGGCCAACATGGTGAAACCCCATCCCTACTAAAAATACAAAAATTAGCCAGGCATTGTGGTGCATGCCTGTAGTCCCAGCTACTTGTGAGGTTGAGGCAGAAGAATTGCTTAAACCCAGGAGGTAGAGGTTGCAGTGAGCTGAGATCACACCACTGCACTCCAGCCTGGGAGGCTCCACAGAGCAAGACTCCATCTCCAAAAAAAAAAAAAAAGGAGGAAGAGACATCAACAAAAATTGGGGAGGAATGGGATAGCGGTGGCACTGTCCGGCTAAAATATATATATATACAAATATACGTGTGTATATATGTATTTATATATTTGTATTTTTAGTAGAAACTAGGTTTCTTCTCGTTGGCTAGGCTGGTCTGGAAGTCCTGACCTCTGGTGATCCACCCACATAGGCCTCCCAAAGTACTGAGATTACAGGTGTGAGTCTCCGCACCCATCGCCCCCTCCTAATTTTTTTTTTTTTTTTTTTTTTTTGAGAGGTAGTCTCACTGTGTCTCCCATGCTGGAGTACAGTGGCAAAATCTAAGCTCAATTCAACCTCCCCCTCCCAGGTTCAAGCGATTCTCTGGCTCAGCCTCTCGAGTTGCTGGGATTACAGGAGTGTGCCACCATGCCAGGCTAAGTTTTTTTATTTCTGATATAAATGGGGTTTGGCCATGTTGACCAGGCTGGTCTCAGACTCCTGACCTCAGGTAATCCACCGGCGTTGGCCCCACAAAGGGCTGGAATTACACACGGGAGCCCACCCCACCCCCATCCAAGTAAATTTCTTGATTGCACAGAATGTGTGGTGATATTGGTGGACTTAAGAACATCCTCTGCAGCATTAAGTGTTGTGTTTTGTGTGTGCTCTACTTTTTGTTTGTTTGTTTTTTTGAGACAGAGTCTCACTCTGTTGCCAGGCTGGACTTCAGTGGTGTGATCTTGGCTCACTGCAACCTCCACCTCCCGGGTTCAAGCGATTCTCCTGCCTCAGCCTCCTGAGTAGCTGGGAATACAGGCACAGGCCACCACACCCAGCTAATTTTTTAAAGAAGTATTTTTAGTAGAGATGGGTTTTCACAATGTTGGCCAGGATGGTCTCAATCTCTTGACCTCATGATCCGACGGCCTCAGGCTCCCAGAGTGCTGGGATTACTGGCATTAGCCACTGTGCCTGGCCTGTGCTCTGCTTGTAAACTCTTCTTTTTAAAGTGGGGCAGATTGGAAAGTTTTCCTTGTTTTCATGGCCCACATGAAGCTTGTTTTGAAATGTTTTATGTTCACAGTTTGGGATTTTTGAGGCAATATTGCTGAGCTGCCCTGTCAACCTGAATTTGAGCCCTTTATCTGCCACTAACCTTGCCATGTGACTATGAGCAAAGTGCCTAGCCTCTCTGTTCTTCAGTTTCTTTATCTGTAAAATGCAGATTGTGCCCAGCTCATAGCAGTGGTGTGAGGAATAAATGAAGCTATGTGTAGATCACTTTTACATGGTATGTGACACTTCACAGACACCAAATCATTATTGCTGGGAGGATCAGCACATTTTGGCTTGTCTACACACACACACACACACACACACACACACACACACACACACAGAGTCTGTTTTGTCAGAGATTAGAAATTGCAACCCCTACTTTTTTTTTTTTTTGGCTTTCTATTTGCTTTGTAAATTTTCCTCCAACCCTTGGTTTAGAGCTTTTGTGTGTCTTTGCATGGAACATATCTCAAAATAATAAGAGCTATTTATGGCAAACCTACAGCCAAAATCATATTGAATGGGCAAAAGCTGGAAGCATTTCTTTTGAAAACTGGTACAAGACAAGGATGCCCTCTCTTACCATTCCTATTCAACATAGTATTGGAAGTTCTGTCCAGGGCAATATCAGGCAAGAGAAAGAAATAAAGGGTATTTAAATAGGAAGAGAGGAAGTCAAGTTGTCTCTGTTTGCAGATGACATGATTTTATATTTAGAAAACTCCATTGTCTCAGCCCCAAAACTTCTTGATCTGATAAACAACTTCAGCAAAGTCTCAGGATACAAAGTCAATGTACAAAAATCACAAGCTTTCTTTTATACCAATGATAGGCAAGCAGAGAGCCAAATCTTGAATGAATGCCCATTCATAATTGCTACAAAGAGAATACCTAGGAATACAGCTCACTAGGGATGTGAAGGACCTCTTCAAGGACAACTACAAATGGCTGCTCAAGGAAATAAGAGAGGACACCAAACAAGGAAACATTCTCTCCTCATGGATAGGAGAAATCAATATCATAAATATGCCATACTGCTGAAAGTAATTTTTGGATTCAATGCTATTCCCATCAAACTACCATAGATATTTTTCACAGGATTAGCAAAAAAAAACTATTTTAAATTTCATGTAGAATCAAAGAAGATCCTGTATAGTCAAGATAATCTTAAGCAAAAAGAACAAAGCTGGAGGCATCATGCTACCTGACTTGACACTGTACTGCAAGGCTACAGTAACCAAAAGAGCATGGTACTCTTGCCAGAATAGGCCCACCGACTCATGGAGAAGTGAGGCCTCAGAAATAACACCACACATCTACAACCATCTGATCTTTGACAGCCCTGACAAAAACAAGCAATGGGGAAAGGATCTCCTAATCAGTAAGTGGTTGCTACTTCAACTTTGTTTGTTAATGGTTTGTTGAACGTTTTTGTTGCTTCTTGATTGGATCTTACTAGGTTGTGTGTTGCTAGAAACTTATGTATTTTCTCTAGGTTATTTAATGTTGGCTTACGACTGTTTATAATAGTCCCTTATGATCCTTTTCATTTCTCAGGCATCTGCTGTAAGGTCTCCTCTCTAATCTGTTTATTTCTTTTCTTGTTTTTTCTTTTTTTTTTTTTCTGAGACAGAGTCTCGCTTTGTTGCCCAAGTTGGAGTGCCGTGGCGCCATCTCGGCTCACTGCAACCTCCACCTCCCAGGCTGAGGCAGTTCTCCTGTCTCACCATCCTGAGTAGCTGGAACTACAGGGGTGCGCCACTACACCTGGCTAAGTATTTTTATTTTTAGTAGTGGTGGGGTTTCACCGTGTTAGCCAGGATTGTCTTGATCTCCTGACCTCATGATCGCCCACCTCCGCCTCCAAAGTGCTGGGATTACAGGCGTGAGCCACAGCGCCTGGCCTGTGATTTCATTTATTTGAATCTTCTGTCTGCCTTAGTTGGTGTAGCTAAGGATTTTTCACTTTTGTTTATTTTTGCAAAAAACAAAACAAAACAAAAAACCCCACTTCTTTATTTGATTGATATTTTTCCTATACTTTTTCTATTCTCATTTGATATATTTCTGCCCTGATCCTTATTGTTTCCTTCCTTCTGCCACGTTTGGGCTTAGTTTGTTCTTCTTTTTCTAGTTCCTTTTGGTGTAATGTTGAGGTGTTTATTTGTGATCTTTGTTCTTTTAGATGTACAGGTTTATTGCCATAAACTTTGCTTTTACAGCTGCTTCTGCTGTGTCCCATAAGTTTTGGTATGCTTTGTTTCCATTTTTATCTCTATATATTTATAAATTTTTCTTGTGATTTCCTTTTGTTTTGGCACATTGGCTGGTCAGATGCATGGTTTTTGATTTCTTATATTTGAGAATATTCCAGGTCTTTTTTTTCCTGTTATTAATTTCTACTTTTATACCATTATAATCAGAAAAGATTTGGATATATTTTTAATCTTAAATTTGTTAATCTTGTTTCGTGATCTAACATATGATCTATACTGGAGAATATTTCATGTGGGCTTGAGGAGAATATGCATCCTGTGAATGTTCGACATATATCTCTTAGACCCATTTGATTGAAAGTATAGGTGAACAAAAAAGTATAGGTGAAGTCCAACATTTTCTTATTAATTTTCTCCTGGATCATCATCCTATTGCTGAAAGTGTGGTATTGAAATCTCCTTCAATTATTGGATTGCTGTCTATCTCTCCCTTCATATCTGTTAATATTTGCTTTATACATTTAGGTGCTCTGATGTTGGGTGGTGCATATGTATTTGTAATTATTATATTTTCTTTTTTTACAGTTTTGAATATAAAGGCTATTTTATCTGATAAATAGCTACTCCTGCTCCATTTTGGTTTCCATTTGTATGGGAATTGTTGTGTTTTCTCTTTTTACACTTTTGAATATAAAGGCTATTTTATCTGGTAAACAGCTGCTCCCTCTTTATTTTGATTTCTATTTGTATGGGATATCTATTTTCATCATTTCATTTTCAGTCTCTGTGATTCTTTACAAGCGAAATGAGCCTCTTTTAGGCAGCATGTAGTTGGGTCTGTTTTAAATTTATGTAGCTGCTCTGTATGTTTTATTAATTTTAGACCATTTACATTTAGATTAATTATTGATCGGTAAAGATTTACTATAGATATTTTATTTATTGTTGTCTGGATATTTCATAGATTGTTCCTTTCTTGCCTTCTTGCAGTCTTTCTTTGTAATTATGTAATTTTCTGTAGTAGTATGCTTTGAGTATTTTTTTTTTCTCTATTTTGTATCTAGTATAGGTGTTTGCCTTGGGGTTACCATGAGGCTTAAGCGAAACATCTCATAGTTATATCCAACTTAACTTGACTCACATAGAAGAGGTGGAAATTTCTAAATAAAGCTTACAACTGGGAGTTCAGGTGTTTATGTTTTAGGAATCTTCAAAATTTATGAGATCTCTAGAGCTGTAGCTGTCACTGTAATGAGCTGCAAGGATTCATTTCCTGCCAAAGGGTAGCTAAATCACCTCTCTTACCGAACCCAACAGTGACTCAGACATTCAATGATTTCTCTGGTCTTTCATTTACAAAAGATTCATTAAACTACTCGATGTGAGAAACTGCTCCATGGCTTAGTGATACCAGTGTAAACAAAGTGCATTTGCTCCATTGTAGCAGTTGTATGGTGGTATAAAAGCTAAACATGGTATTGGAAGCTTTTCAGAATTGAAACTTTGTGACCTTGGGCAAATCCAAACCTCTCTGATATTAGTATCTTCAACTATAAATTGGGATAATATCTGTCCAAAATAAATTGTCTTTAGATGATCAGATATGCTAATGTATGCTAATGCATGTGGGAGTCCCTTTTTAAGAGCATTTTTGTTTATTAGCTTTTTTTTTTTTTTTTTTTTTTAAACATAGACAACTGGTTAAATAGCATTTCTTTTCAAGTGTCCAACTTGGTAAAGAAACATGATGACCACAATGTCAAAGGGTCGAGCATGTCTTATGTGTTTAAACCTAGATTCATCACTAGAACTGTTGCCAAAAGAAAGCACATTGACAGTAATGGATTTAAGATCTGTCAAAACACAAGTGATAGAAATTCATCTTCACATTTTTAATGCTCTTATTAGGAACTTTTATTTTTCCCAAATGAAACATGGTTTTACAGCTTTATAGCTGTTCCAACTTTTAAAATTATCCAGCATATTCCTGAATTTAACAGGTTTTAATTCTAAGTTACTCTCTACCTTTCCATGTATTGCAACCTGGAAGCAAATATGAAGTCCATGAATGCACAGTAATATTTTCAGCCATTTATTTGTTTACTGACTAACTTGTTCTCTCATTGGTAACATATTAAATTAATATATTTAAAAAGACTTGTACAGCTTGGTAAATGAATGAGTATGAATATACCTGACCCCAGGGATATTCTTACAAATGTCCAGTAGGCTAGGAAGAAATACACTGAGAGAAAATTGTGCTGGTATAATGTATCTGGTTATGATTTATTACAACCTTCTTGTCTGTATTAATTATTGTGTGAACACATTTTAAAATGTCACAGAAGTAATGTGTCATGATGAACCTACATAATTAAAATGTGGTTTACCATTTCCTTTTCTCAGATTATAAATTATTGACGTTGTGATTGTATTAGTGCAGCTTTGTTAATTTCTCTCATGTTTAATATCTGTCCAGAGGAATAGATTTGCTTATACTATTACTGAACCAAAAGATGGATGGTGAGAGTTCATTGCCATGGTTGATGTGATTTGTAAAAGGCTAATACAGTTATATGAATTCAATGTTATGTTTATTTCTCTATTCTGTATCATCATCTAGTAGCTAAACAGATTGGAAGTCCCTTTTGGAGTCAGTGCTCACATAGACTCGCAAAGCTGAAAATCAGTCGTGCAGTGAGATTAAAATGGAGTGGTTAGGAGCATGAAAGTGGGGGGAAATATGTAAACAGGAAGAGTATGAAAGAGTGGAAACAGAGTTAGTCACGTGAAAGTAGCTCTGGAGGAAGGGTTCAGGAAGATACGGCATTTGCATAGGTCAGGTCCTGCCACTTCCCAGGGTTAGTCGATCTCATAGTTATCATATCCATGCCTAACTGACTGGGTTATATTGTATGTGTGTTTTTAAGTCATAAGAATTAAAGTATACATGGCCAACAGGTCTATGAAAAATATCGTCAGCGTCACTAATAATCAGGGTTGTCATCTTCCCCAGTTAGGAGAGCTATTATTAAAACTACCATAAATGCTTGCAAGGATGCTGAGAAAAGGGAACTCTTACATACTGTTGATGGGAGTGTAATTTAGTACAGCTATGAAGGTAAGCAGTATAGAGAGTTCTCAAACAACTAAAAATGAACTACCATACGATCCAGAAATCCCACTCCTGGGTATTTCTCCAAAGAAAAGGGAATCAGTATATCAAAGGGAGACCTGCAACCCCAGGTTTATTGCAGCACTGTTCACAATAGCTAGAATATCGAGCCAACCTCTGTGTCCGTCAACAGACGAATGGCAAAGAAAATGTGGTATGTATACTCAAGGGAATTCCGTTCAGTCATAAGAGAGAATAAAAATCTTTTCATTTGCAGCAACATGGATGAAACTGGAGGCCATTAAAGTAAGAGAAATAAGGCAGACCCTGACAAGTAACACATGTTCTCGCTCATATGTTGGAGCCAAAAAAATGCTGACCTCATGAAGGTAGAGTGTAGAATGATGGTTACTAGAAGCTGGGATGGGTTTATGTGTGTTGGAGAGGATAAAGATAGGTTAGTCAACGGTTGCAAACGTTAGTTAGAAGAAATAAATACCTGTGTTCGATAGCACACTAGGGTGACTGTAATTAACAATATGTATTTCAAAATAGCTAGAAGATTTGAAATGTTCCCGACAAAAATACATGATAAATATTTGAGGTGATGAATATCCTAAATACCTGATCAATAACCTGATTTGATCATTACACATTCCATGAATGTATCAAGGTATCACATGTATGCCATAAAAATATACAAATATTATTGGCAAATAAATTACAAAGAATTATGTATAATAACCAACAAAAATAAAAGATGAAGGAAAAGTAATCCTTTAAATCATGCAGGGGAATCTTCCAGTGAGTTCCTTCAATGAACAGGAACGGCCTTTCCCTCATGCCTTTTAAAGCGTCAGCATCTTGCTAAGCTAAGTGGAAGTTTTGTATGTAAACACAGCACTGATTTGAATAATGTATTACCTTAAACGAAAACCAAACATTTCATAGTGATTGATTCAAATGCTGGAAAAAAAAAAAAAGAAACAGCAATGAGGCATTTTTGAGATACATTTCCTATTTTCTTATCTGATAAGATTTGCAAGAGTATTATCAGTGATCTCTACTTTTTTCTTCACCGAATAGACTAATGTTAGAACCTAACCCAGGAGTAAGCTGTGACTCCATTGCATTCTCCATTAAGAAGCAATAAAATTTACCCAGGCCAAGGAGTCCAAGGCAGAAACTGGACACTGCTAGATACTTCAGGACAAGGCAGCAGCTGCCTCGAGTCAGCAGATAGCTAATAAAGAGGCAGGCACATCCAGGTTGGTAGACAGGTTTCAGAAACAAATAACAGTGGGTAGGAAAGTACAGCTACTGGGATTTCAGGCTTAAAAACAGATTCCAG
>NW_022438716.1:0-9293 GCF_009761245.1 Sapajus apella
GCCAAAATGCCAAGATTAAGACAAAAAGTCAGGCCAGGTCAAAAGGCAAGGCCAATGGCCAGGCCAAAAGATCAGACCAGGCCAAAAAGCAAGAAAAGGTCAAAAGGCCAGGCAAAAAAGCCGGGACAGGCCAAAAGGCAAAGCCAAAAGGCCAGGCCAAAAGGTCCGGCCAGGCCAAAAGTTCAGGCCAAAAGGCCAGGACAGGCCAAAATTCAAGGCCAAAAGGCCAGGCGAAAAGGTCAGGCCAGGCCAAAAAGCAAGAAAAGGTCAAAAGGCCAGGCAAAAAAGCTGGGACAGGCCAAAAGGCAAGGCCAAAAGTCCAGGCCAAAAGGTCAGGCCAGGCCAGAAGGTCAGACCAGGCCACAGTGCAAGGCCAAAAGGCCAGGCCATGCCAAAGAGCAAGAACAGGATAAAAGGCCAGGCCAAAAGTTCAGGCCAGGTTAAAATGCCAGGCCAAAAGGTAAGGATAGGCCAGGCCAGGACAAAAGGCCAGGCCTGGCCAAAGGGCCAAGACAGGTCAAAAGGCAGGGTCAAAAGGCCAGCCCAGTCTGAAAGGCAAGGACGGGACAGACCAGGCCAAAAGGCCAGGCCAGGCCAAAGGCAAGACCAGGACAAAAGGTCAGGCCAGGACAAAAGGCCAGGACAAAATGCAAGGACTGGCCAGGCCAGGCCACAAGGCAAGGGTATGCCAAATGGCAAGACCAGGACAAAAAGCCAGGCCAAAAGGTCAGGCCAGGTCCAAAGGCCATGCCAAGAGGCAAGGCCGGGCCAGGCCAGGACAAAAGGCCAGGAGAAGAGGCCAGGACAGGACAAAAGGCAAGGCCAAAAGACCAGGTGAAAAGGTTTGGCCCAGCCAAAAGTCCAGGCCTAAAGGCCAGGCCAGGCCAAAAGGGAAGGCCGAAAGGCCAGGCCATGCCAAAAAGCAAGAACAGGACAAAAGGCTAGGCCAAAAGATGAGGCCAGGTCAAAAGCCCAGGCCAAAAGGCAAGGACAGGCCAGACCAGGACAAAAGGCCAAGACAGGTCAAAAGGCAGGGCCAAAAGGTCAGGCGGATCCAAAGGCCAGGCCAAGGCGCAAGGGCAGGCCAGACCAGGCCAAAAGGCCATGCCAAAAGTCCAGGACAGGCCAAAAGGCCAGGCAAAAAGGTCAGACCCAGCCTACAGTCCACGTCTAAAGGCCAGGACAGACCAAAAGGCCAGGGCAAAAGGCTAGGCCAAATAAGAGGCCAGAACAAAAGACCAGGCCAGACCAACAGGCCAGGACACAAGGACAGGACAGGACAAAAGGCCAGGACAAAAGTCTAGGCCAGGCCAAGAGGGCAGGCCAAAAGGGCAGTAAAGGCCAGGCCAGTCCAGGCCAAAAGGCAAGACCAGAAAAAAAGGCCAGGCCAAAAGGCGACACCAGGACAAAAAGTCAGGCCAGGTCAAAAGGCAAGACCAATAGGCCAGGACAGGCCAATAGGCAAGGCCAAAAGTCCAGGCCAAAAGGTCAGGCCAGGCCAAAAGTTCAGGCCAGGCCATGCGAAAAAGCAAGAACAGGACAAAAGGTCAGGCCAAAAGGTCAGTCCAGGTCAAAAGGCAAGGACAGGCCAGGCCAGGACAAAAGGCCAAGACCAGGATGAAAGGTCAGGCCAGGTCAAAAGGCCAGGCCAAAAGGCCAGGCCAAAAGGAAAGGACAGGCCAGACCAGGCCAAAAGGCCAGGACAGGCCAAAAAGCCACAACAGAACGAAAGGCCAGGCCCAAAGGTCAGGCCAGGTCAAAAGGCCAGGCCAAAAGGTAAGGGTAGGGCAGACCAGGACAAAAGGCCAGGTCTGGCCAAAGGGCCAAGACACATCAAAAGTCAGGGCCAAAAGGCCAGGCCAGTCCTAAAGGCAAGAACAGGCCAGGCCAGGCCAAAATGCAAGACCAGGACAAAAGGTCAGGCCACGTCAAAAGGCCAGGCAAAAAGGCAAGGACTGGCCAGACCAGGCCAAAAGGCCAGGCCATGCCAAATGGCAAGACCAGGCCAAAAGGCCAGGCCAAAAGGTCAGGCCAGGTCCAAAGGCCCGGCCAACAGGTAAGTACAGGCCAGGCCAGGACAAAAGGCCAGGACAGGCTAAAAGGCCAGGGCAGTAGGCCAGGCCAGGACAAAAGGCAAGGACAAAAGGCCAGGCCAGACAGAGAGGCCAGAACACAAGTACAGGACAGGACAAAAGGCCAGGACCAAAGTCCAGGCCAGGCCAAGAGGGCAGGCCAAAAGGCAGGCAAGGCAAGGCCACACCAGGCCAAAACGCAAGGCCAGAACAAAAGGCCAGGCCAAAAGGTCAGGGCAGGTCCAAAGGCCAGGCCAACAGGCAAGGACAGGGCACGCCAGGCCAAAAGGCCATGCCAAAAGTCCAGGACAGGCCAAAAGGCCAGGCGAAACGTTCAGGCTCAGCCAACAATCCAGGCCTAAATGACAGGACAGGACAAAAGACCCGGACAAAAGGCCATTACAGGACAAACGGCCAGGCGAAAATGTCATGCCAGGCCAAAAGGCCAGTCCAAAAGGTGAGGACAGGCCAAGAGGCCAGGCCAAATGCAAGGGCAGGCCAAAAGGCAAGGCAAGTCCAGACCAGGCCGAAAGACAAGGCCAGGCCAGACCAGGCCAAAAGGCCAGGCCAAAAGTTGAGGCCACCCCAAAAGGCCAGGCCAGGCCAAAAGGCAAGCACGCAGAGAAGGGTGAACAACGAACGAAGTCACTGGGGCAAAGGCAGGTGATTGGATGTGGGAGAACAAACAAGAGTTCTGGTTGCCACGGCAGCGACCAGAGGAAACGACCAGAGGAAAAGACTTCGGGGTGAGGACTAGGCTGCCAGTCCCCTTCCTGGAGGTCTCCCTCAATCCTCCTGGAGGTCCACCGCATCCCTCTTAAAGCCCCTGCTGACGCGTCAGTCGGGAACTGCTCAAACCTTCCCGGGCGCCGCCCCTTGGGGGCGCCTGGCTTCCCACCCGTCCCTGGCACTCCGCCCCTGGCCTCCTCCTCCGCGTCACCGGCTCCCCGAGGTGACCACAATATGGCTGTGGCGCCTGGGCTGCTCTTCTGGCTGCTCGTGCTTGGGCTGCCGTGGCGAGTGCCGGGCCAGCCGGACCCCAGCACTGGCCGGCGCTTCTCGGAAGACAAACTCTGTGCAGACGACGAACGCAGCAGTGAGTGAGCCTGGAAGGCCAGGGGCCCGTGGTCTCCGCGGCGGCACCGCCCGGATTGTGCGAGGGCTGGAGCTCGGCACCCCAGCGGGCCGGCTCATGAGTCGCAAGTGGGTTGGGCAGGATGCGGAGGTGGGCTGGCTCCGGGTCCCTGTGTCTGCCTTCTCTGGCTCTGCTGGCACCCAGCCACTTGGGCCTGACTGTGGGGGCTGCACCTCCCACTTGTTGCCAGCGTTTTATTTTTCCTCTGCTGAAATGGGGGCTTGCTTGCAGTGGTCCCTGGTTTCCCCAGGAGTAGCTCACAGCGTTCCTTACCACCCCCCCAACCGCCTGTGCTCTTAGGGTAGATGCGGTTGCACATCGCCCGACTGGGGTTCCCACGTCGCAGCCAAATGCTTTCTTGCTTGCACTGTGGGGACCTTAGTGGGTGCAGTACCCCGGCAGATGCCATAAGGGCTCGGTGGGCATTTTCTCTGTGGCACGTTGATCGTGGGGCTTCTCTGGAAAGGCTCTCTGGGGATGCCGCTTTGCCCTTTTGCTTCACTGGGATTTGGGTTCATACCACCTTTTGAACAGGAATTAGGAGTTTAGGTTTGGGACGAGTCCGGAGTCCAAGCACTCATTGTATTCCGAGGTCTCTACCCCGACTTTGATCAATCCTACATTTCTGTGCTTGCAAGCCTTTTTGCAGACTGCTAGGCAGGGCAGCAGGAAGGCCAAAATCTTTTGCTCTGCAAAGAGGCTGAAGATCTGCACCGACCACCTGGACCGGCAGCCTCCTCTTCTGTGCGCAGGAAGAGGAATTGCTCTCCAGATCAGGATTGGAGGTGGGCGGTGGGGAGATCTTCAGGCTCAGATGAAGAGGGTTTTTACAGGAAAGATCATAAATACCCCAAGGGTCTCAAAAGCCAAGGTTGGTTTAGACTTAGCCACTTGTGTGTTGAAACCTCTTCTCTATGTGTTCCCCGAACCAGGATCATTCTTAGAGTCTTTCAGCTGGTCTCAAACATCCTTGTAACTTACAGCCACTGCAGAAACGGTTTTTCATACATTGTTAAGCAAGGCCTATACAAAAGTATTCATTTTAGAAAGGCCAAGAACCCTATAGTTTAGCTATTTATATTCAAATTTGTTATCAAAACCAAATTTCATAATTTGATCTGTCTGTATCTCTACAACACTAATCAAGAAAAGAGATCTCTAATGAGCGTGAAGCCATTCCTACAGGTAACCCTCTGGTTGATGTCAATAAGCTGTCAAAAGCAGAACAACTGCCATGATTTTTCCCTTTAGTTTTCTTGGAGCAAAACCAGGCTGTTATCCATTTGCTGTTGGCGCTGGCAAGATAGTTGGTATTCTTTGCTCGCAAGCATGGCCCTGCCTGGGTTCATCAAAACAGGCTACCTGGAGAATCGTCACATCAGTGATGCTTCTTCCGTCCTGAGGCCTGATGTTAGAAGAGCTCAGGGTTGTAACATAACTTGAGAAATGGTGTGTGTTCAAGCAGAGGAAACCAAATATAACAGGCACCAACAGAGCAACATCTGGATGGGTCTTTGTTGTGTTGTATAAAGTGTTGTGTAATATGAGTGTGTACAGTGTCCTTGTGTGCTTTTCCAATAGTTGTTCCACATTTATGTTGGCCTCTGATGTTATTATAAATCCTCTATGATCTATTCTAAGGGAGAGCCAGAAAAACACTGCCATTTCCAATTTTGATCTTATTCCCAATCTTAAATTGTCCGTCGTCTTAAACCTGACCTCTCTTTCAATGATGTCTGAACTCCATAGTTGACGTGTTGGAACATAATCAGAGTCTAGCTTCAAAAAACAAATGACTCCCTCCAAATCTATATGTTTGTGGAGCCATTTAGAGACACATTTTCAATGTATTTCATTGCAAATTGGGTTTTGGAAAAAATCTTATTTCCATTTTCCTTTATTGTCTCTGCTATTTAAATATATGTATTGCCCATTTAGTCTTGAATGGAAAACTGTTTATGTGGACACAGAAAGAAAAGTACTGCTCACAGTTTCTAGATCAAGCATGACTTCAGCGTGCCTTTTAAGCATGAAGGGAATTACTGACCTATTCTATAGTTTGCTTAGTCCTGGCTACATGAGATGTCCATGACTTTTGATTTTGTTTATAGAAACATATACATAAGGGTATTTTGTCTTTGTTTTGAAACTTTCTTAATGTTAGATGCAGTCAACATTATTTACTTTCAGAAAATATTGCCTTGTGATGTAATTGAATCTATAGTATGGTGTGATAGATATTCTTTTCCATTAATCTATGCAGACACTGTGCAGAGAGTACAACTTGGCTGCCAGTGAAATTGACAGTGTTTACTGCTACATAGTAGTGGTTGCAGCCACTTGAAGGTGGAGACTTTTACTGGTTAGTTCACGTTAATTGGCCTCTTTGAGTTCCTGGGTACTCTGGTTCCCTATTACCTCTTCACATAGCCATGCTTAAGCTAGTCATCATCTGGGCTTGCATTTACCAATTTGCAAAAGGAAGCTTTTTATGAATATGAAACAGAAAAGATTGAAGAATTGGAAAGTTAGAGACAGAATCAAGAATTTCACTTGGATAAGAAAAGCCATGTGTGGTAGTTGACACATTGCTTTTTGTTTCTCAGTATTATCCACAGAGAAAAATAGATAAGGTTTTCCTTTCCTCTGTCTACTTGTAGAAGATATGATTTATAACAGTAAAGCTCTAAGGATTTGAGATACTTTGAGCAAATAAAAGAAATTCCAGAGTACTGGAAAAATTTGGTTGTTATTTATATTGGGATTCTTTTATTTCCTGATAAATCAATATGGACTGTCAACATTCAATCTTGATAATCTGGCTAATTTTTCTCTCTCTTTTTTTTACAGTGTTAATGTACCAGGGTGAAGCTCTAGAAAATTTCAGAGGCCCAGATTGTCATTTTGTGAATTTTACAAAAGGCGACCCTGTATATATCTACTATAAACAGGCAAGAGGATTGTCTGAAGCTTGGGTGGGAAGTGTAAGTAAAATTTTGACATACTTTATTTACTTAATTTTCATTGGCTTGTTTAGCACTGTTTATTTAAATGACTGTGTTTTTTGGGACCTTTGATGGAATTAACCTGTCCTCTCTGCCAGACTGTGAAAAAAGATGGCCCTGTGTCCCCAGTGGCCTTGGGTCTGCACATAGGAGGGGCTCAGCAGAGCCTTCTGAAACAGAACTGATTCTAGCAAGTTTCCCTCAGTGTCAACTCTAGGATGCTGCATACATATTAGAAGTTGAAATGGTAAGGGCCAAAAAATTCTTTACTTCATTGCTTTAAAAAGGAAGGATTCACAGTAATTAGACTTACTCCTGTAAACTATGTGTGAGAGAGTGTTTAATATTTAAACCTTAAACATGTAAGTTTAAAGTTGATTTTGGCCAGGTGTGGTGGCTCATGCCTATAATCCCATCACTTTGGGAGGCCAAGATGGGAGGATTACAAGGTCAGGAGATTGAGACCATTCTGGTCAACATGGTGAAACCTATCTCTACTAAAATACAAAAACTTAGCCAGGCATGGCGGTACTTGCCTGTAGTCTCAACTACCTGGGAGGCTGAGGCAGGGGAATCATTTGAACCTGGGAGGTGGAGATTGCAGTGAACCAAGATAGAGCCACTTCACTCCAGCCTGGTGACAGAGCAAGACTCCATCTCAAAAGGTTAAAAAAAAGTTGATTTTATGTGATTTCTTTGTTTATGTTAATATTTATGAGAAAGTGGCAGTCTTGGGAATAGTTCCCTAATCACCTGTGCTATTATTTGTCTGTAAAAAAGTAAAATGTGTGTTTCCTGTGTGCTTTCTTGTGTGTTGTTTTGTTTGCAGCTTTGGGGTCATCTTTGTCCTGCTTTTCAGACACTGGTTATGGAGGTTACCCCAGGGGCTCTGTTCCCAGCTGATTTTATGGGTGCCCTTGATATCAGACATGGCATTCAATGACTGCATCACGCTTTGGTGTTTTAATTCACTGGGAGTGACCTCTGGTTGAGAGGCTTGTCTTATGAGTTATTATCCTTTCCTTTTTAGACAGTGTGATGTGTGGACTGTGTCTTTACTTCAAGTAGTAAGGGTTCTTGATATCTTTAGGATTGTCCCAACCTAGAGAAATACCCATCCCAACTGTGAAAGCTGTCACTCTCAATAAAACACCAAACAAACAAACAAACAAACAGAAAATAGGCTTGAGAAATCCCCTTGGGAAAACAGACTCATTTTGTTGGCATTCCAGGTCCCCAGGGAGCAATCTTGGGAAACAACAACTGTTCAGGTTCATCCTATTTAGAGAGCATCCCAGGTGACTCACTCCATACCAAGACAAATCTATTCTCTTTCTTTCAACTATCCCTAAGGAGATTTGTCGGTAGTCTTTACTCTTGAAAATGTTTTTCAATGTATCTAGGCTGAGTTTTTCCTAGAACAGTTAAGTTGTTTTTTCCACTCCTCATCTTTGAGCATTTCAATGAATGAACTTGACTTAACATTTTCCTCCCACTGCAGTTTTTCTTATGAACGTATTCAGCTCTGGTGAATCTCAAATTATGTTGACTGAGAGAAGCGAGAGAAAATATAATGTAATCATGCATGATTACATACATATCCAACTTCACGAAATGTAAACTAATCTACTAGAACAGAAATTCTGCTTGGGGGACAGGGAAAGGTGAAAAGCAGCAGGAGATTACAAAGGAAATAAGGAGACTTTGGGAGGTTCACTATGTTGGTTGTGATGATGGTTTCACAGGTGTGTTCATATGCCAAAATGATCAAACTGTGCACTTTAAATACACATAACTTACTGAATGTCATATTTCCTTTAAAGTTGTAAAGAAAAAATCCTTACTTTCTTAGATAAATGTACAGTTATTCAACTTGAAGATAGACCTCTACTTTACCTTTTAAACAAATGTATTCCAACACCATACCCTAGCAGTATATAAAATTATTTTCTTTTATAGCTTCACAGTATGCTTCACTGTATTCAATATGTCTTTCATTCATGACCACTTTGGTTGTTTCCAGTCTTTTGTTATAAGAAATGCTCGAATAATATAGTTTTGTGCATATATTTTTTCCAGCATTTGTTGTTAGATCACCAGTATAATTGAGATAGATATTTAGAAGTGAGATTGTTGAGTCAGTAGGTAAATAAACAAGTTATTTTGGGAGATGCTGCCAAATCATAGGGGTTGCATGATTTTATATAAAAATCAGCAGAGAATGAGAGTGCCTGCTTCCTCCACATTCTCTCACCTACAGAGTGTGTTGTCAAATGTTTGGATCTTGCCAAGATAAGTGAGAAATCATATTTCATTGTAAGGTTCAATTTGTATTTCTTTTGTTATGAGTGAGGCAGAGCACATTTCTATATGTTTTTTGATTATTTGCATGTCTTTTTGTGGGATCTGCTCGTTTCCTCAGCCCTTTTTTCTCTAGGTTTGCTAGCCGCCATCTTCTTATTTATAAAGCACTTTATATTTTAGGAATATTAATCCTTCAAATTATGTTACAAATATTTTTTCTTAGGTTATCATTGCCAACTCTGCTTATTTTGCAATTTTTGTGGATTGGGGTTGGGCAAGATTTTGGTTTTTCTCTAATCAAATTTACAAATCTTTTCCTTTGTTGCTTTTGGATTTTGATACATAATTAGGAATGTCTTCCCCACTCACATAATACATAGAGACATTCACACAATTTTTTCTGCTACTTGTTTTCATTTTTTACATTCAGGTCTCTGATTCACTTGCAATTTATGAATGAAAAGATCCAATTTTACCATTTTCCATATTGTTATCTAGATATCTAATACCACTTATTAAAAACTGTTTTACCCCAGCTGACTTGTGGTATCCCAAATTTCCAGTGCAGTTGGGTCTATTTCTGGATTTTTTATTCTGCCCTGTCATCTGTCTGCATTCTTGGGCCTGTACCATTCTGTGATTATAGATCCCACTCTCCTCTCACATTGCACCCTTCATTTCTCTTCTTTCTCATGGTTTTCCTGTTTCTTCTTGCTTGATTGCTCCTCCAAGTTGAATTTAGGCTTTTTTTTTTTTTTTTTTTTTTTTTTTTTTTTT
>NW_022438716.1:9393-12701 GCF_009761245.1 Sapajus apella
GTAGAGATGGGGTTTCACCATGTTAGTCAAGATGGTCTCCATCTCTTGACTTCGTGATCTGCCCGCCTGGGCCTCCAAAAATGCTGGGATTACAGGCATGAACCACTGTGCCTGGCCAAAGATAGACCTTTAAAGGTCTAAGAATGGTATATTTATCTACAAATATCATGTTTTCCCCTCTGGGCTGGCATGAGAGGCCTGCTTTTCTCCATTTACCCACCATCCTCCTCTGGGTAGCTCCCTGGTCTCCTTGCTCTGGGCTTTTTAAATTGCCAGTTCCTGGCGGAAGCGCCAGTCACCCCCGCCTCTCTTTACTTGGATTCTTCCTCTCCAGCTCTGTTTGATCTTTTCCCCCCCCAACAGTTGATTCCGTCCACTCTAGCCCCGCCCCCACGGGCCGGCTACTTAGGTGCGGTGACTGCGCCAGGGGGCAGTGGCTGATGACGTGTTTTATAGGAGGCCTAAAGTGAAAGTGCTGGCAGCTGTGGAAGGTGAAGTTCAATCCCAGTGTCCGCCCCCTGAACTGGGGCCTTTCCGAAGGAGGAAGCGCTGAAACACAGGGGCCCAGTGCCGTTCCGCAGGGAAGTGTCACTTGTGTTCAGCTGTTCTACACAATGGACTCAGTACCTTCCACTGTATCTTCTATCCCTGCTACCCCGGGGGACCAGGAACTTCTGGGACCCCTGTCGGTGCTTACACAGCCTTCATAGCCAAGCTGCTGGAGGTGACGGTCCCCATTCCCAGGGAGGGACTCCACCTTTGGCAGGTGGGTGGATGAATTCTAAGCAGAGTGGGTGCACTGATTGTCTATGCAAAGGAGAAATGGAGTGTCAGATCCGAGGAAGGCAAGACGTTTTATGCTGTTTAGGGAGTCAGGTGGAAGTGTGTTTGAGGTTTCATCACTTTTTTTTTTTTTTAAATTCAGTACTTAATGAAATGACAGCACTTTATGTTCTGGTGTACAGTCATGATCAAAACACGGCCTACAGGTCTTTTCACTATAACCCACGGCTCTGTTGGGGGATGGGGTCAGTATGATAGTGTACTTGTAGAGGGCGGTGAAAACATCATACAGCAGACAGGTGTTTAATGCACTGTCTTCAAGGAAACATTTAGAATTTAAGCACTAAATTCAAAGCAGTTTATGTAGATCAGTTATCAGGAGCTATCATAATTTACTCAGCATTTGTTGTTTGTTTATGTAAGAGGTGATTTAAGATTGTAAATCTAAGAGGAATAGCACGTTTTTTGTGGTATTCATTATCATAATATTGGTTTTATTTTTAGCCATAAAAAGTTAATCACTTGTATATCTAATGTTTTTTGTCTTATATGTGTTCTTAAGCAACGAAAACCAACTTATTCAAGAGAAAAGTATGATCCAGAGAGATTCTAGCAGTGTTTTAGATAACATATTGTATCAGGGCCTATTGCAAACTAGAAATACATGCTCATCCTAAAGACATTTAGACTCATAATACTTCGAAACACTACAAGCCAAGCGATGAGTGTAAGACTCACAGTGTCCTATTTTTCTTGAAGCAGTGAGAGCTACAGAAGATTTTTGAGGGGATAGGTATCTGACAGAGTTGTTTTAGAGTTTCTATGGATGAGTCTTTGTGACCGCTTTATGTTAAGTTTCTTTAAGGTTTCTCATTATTTCTAACATGCCCTTTTCAGCTACTTTCTACATTGCCTTATGATGTTCAGCCTGGGCCTGATTTTTATGGACTGCCATGGAAACCTGTACTTATCACTGCCTTCTTGGGAATTGCTTCAGTTGCTGTTTTCTTCTGGAGAACTATCCTTGTTGTGAGTAAATTAATGTATACTATATCTCATAAATTCAAGTATTGTTTTATAATCATAGCCCTTTTGTTTCTTTTTTAGTTACTAACATGAACAGAAATTAACACTTTTGATTCAAGCTAACCTGTAAAATAATTTGGTGTATTTTTTTGTCTGGGTAAATTATCTTTTTTTTTTTTTTGAGACAGAGCCTTGCTTTGTTCCCCAGGCAGCTCTTGGCTCACTGCAACCTCCATCTCCCGGGTTCAAGCAATTCTCTGCCTCAGCCTCCTGAGTAGCTGGGATTATTGGAGCCCACAATCAGTCCCAGCTAATTTTCCTTTTTCATATTTTTAGTAGAGATGGGGTTTCACCATCTTGGCCAAGCTGGTCTTGAACTCCTAACCTTGTGATCCTCCCGCCTTGACCTCCCAACATGCTGGGATTACAGATGTGAGCCACTGTGCTCGGCCCTTGTGTTGATAAATTCTTAAGTAAACAAGACAACACGTATAATCTCAAGGGGAAAATTTCAATTTATATGTCCCTTATATCAAAATTTAAATAATAAGAAATAGCTGGGTCTTTATTTCAACTCAAAAAGGAAAAAAAAACCCAGAATTAGATAGGTCATATGTACACTGTTAGTAGAATTGGGAATTCTTAGAGCCATCCTGAAAAGTAGTTTCAGGATGTGTGTCAGAAGTCTTAAAAATGGTTATCTCCTTTTATATTGTATTAATATCATGTCTAGCAATCTATCCAATAGAAATAACTAGTCGGCCAGGCACGGTGGCTCACACCTGTAATCTCAGCACTATGGGAGTCCAAGGCAGGCAGATCACTGAGGCCATGATTTTGAGACCAGCCTGGCCAACATGATGAAAATTCATCTCTACTAAAAATTAAAAAATTAGCCGGGTATCATGGTTCACGCCTGTAATTCCAGCTACTCGAGAGGCTGAGACAGAGAATCACTTGAACCTGGGAGGCGGAGGCTGCAGTGAGGCCAGATGCATTACTGCACTCCAGCCCAGGCCACAGAGTGGGACCCTATCTCAAAACAAAAACAAAAAAAGAAAGAAAGAAAGGAAAAGAAATAACCAGTCATACATTAAATATCTTTCATGGCTGGGCCTGGTAGCTCACACCCGTAATCCTAGCCTTTTGGGAGGCTGAGACGGGTGGATCACATGAGGCTAGGAGTTTGAGAGCAGCCTGGACAACAAAATGAAACACCATCTCTATTAAAAATACAAAAATTAGCTGGGTGTGGTGGCAGAAGCTTGTAATCCCAGCTACTCTGGAGGCTGAGGCAGAAGAATCACTTGAACCCCGGAGGCAGATTGTGCCACTGCACTCCAGCCTGGACAACAAAGTGAGAATCTGTATCAAAAAAAAAAAAGTTTTAAATATCTTACATAATAGCATTCAATGGAACAGAATTTATTAGAGTGAAAACTTTGCACAACTTACTGTGATTTATACTAGGAAAAGTGTTAAATTATTTTATGTTCATA
>NW_022438717.1:0-5359 GCF_009761245.1 Sapajus apella
CATCTAATGGGAGAGATGGGTGATAAACAAAAAAATTATAATACAAGAGAGAATGCCATAAATGCTAAATAGAAGTACAAGTAACAATAAGTAGAAAGTGAATAAAGAAGTTTATCTTTCTGGTGGGCTAAGAGTCCTGGGAGGAAATATCATATAAACAGGGTACTGACAGTGAAGAAGATGATTTAAACATACAAAAAATGAGAAAGGGGGAACAAAGAAAGCATCTCAGCCAAAAAAAAAAAAAAAAGAAAAAAGAAAGAAAAAACAAGAAGAGAGAGAGAGAGAGAATATCAAAAACACAGAGGCACAAAATTGCCTGGAATGCTTGAGAAATAGGAAAATAGACCACCATAGCTAGTTTGGGAAATAATGCAAGGAAGTCAATGCTAGGCTGGATGAGGTGGCTCATGTCTGTAATCCCAGTCCCAGCATTTTGGGAGGCCTAGGAGGGTGGCTTACCCGAGGTCAAGAGTTCAAGGTCAGTATGGCCAACATGTAGAAACCCTGTCTCTACTAAAAATACAAAAATTAGCTGGGCATGGTGGCACACACCTGTAATCCCAGCTACTCAGGAAACTGAGGCAGGAAAATCACTTGAACCTGGGAGACAGAGGTTGCAGTGACCTAAGCTCACCCAGCTGCACTCCAACCTGGGTGACAGAGACTCTGTCCCCAAAAAAAGGAAGTCAATGCTAGAAAAATAATTTGGGATTTAAATTCTACATCAAGAAACCTGTATTTTCTGCTACAAGCTAGAGAGAAAGATAACAAATTATCAAAACAGTAAAGGCATTATTATCTGCCTATATTCGAAATAGAATAGAACTTTCTGGAATGATAGCAATGTTCTATATTTGCAGGGTCCAACATAGTCGCTAATTAGCCACATGAGTACTTGAGTTGTTGCCGGTTTCACAGAGGAACTAAATTTTTTATTGTATGTAATTATAATGTATTTAAAATTAAATAGCGACATGCAAATAGTAGCTTCTCTGCTACTGTGACAATGTGAAAGATAGATTAGAGAGGTCAGAGATTATACTTGGGGAGGTCAGTAAGAAAGTCATTACAATGGTCCAAAGGAGAGACCGAACTACGAAAGAATGTCTAAGAGTGATGTTTCAAAGGGAAACCAATAGGACTTGACAATTGATTAAAAATAGATGATGAGCAAGAAGTTTGAATCAAAGATAGTTCAGAGATTCTTGACTTTGAGATATGGAGAACAGTTGCGGCACTATGTATGCTTTCCCAAGAAAAGTAGTTGGAAAGGGAAGATCAGTTCAATTTCTTACATATCAACTTTTTTTCTGAGATGGAGTCTTGCTCTGTTGTACAGGCTGGAGTGCAGTAGGGCCATCTTAGCTCACTGCAAAGTCTGCCTCCCAGTTTCAAGTGATTCCTGTGCCTCAGCCTCCTGAGTAGCTGTAGCTGGGACTACAGACACACACCACCGTGCCCAGCTAATTTTTTTTTTTTTTTTTTTGGTATTTTTACTAGAGACAGGATTTTGCCATGTTGGCCAGGCTGGTCTTGAACTCTTGACCTCAGGGGATCTGCTCGCCTCAGCCTCCCAAAGTGCTGGGATTACAGGCATGAACCGCCACGCATAATTTGACACATGAAATTTGATGTACAAACATATTTCTGCAATGTCTACAAGATTGTTAAAAAATCACTCTTGGATTTCAAAGAGTAAGTCATGTATAGATTAGGTGGCCATTGTCCATTTTGTCAGAACTTTCAATATACTCTTTAATTGTTGAATAACCCAAACAAGTAGGCATAAGAAATAGGAACACTTTTACACTGTTGGTGGGAGTGTAAATTAGTTCAACCATTGTGGAAGACAGTGTGGTGATTCCTCAAGGACCTAGAAATAAAAATTCCATTTGACCCAGCAATCCCATTACTGGGTATATATCCAAAGGATTATAAATCGTTCTACTATAAGGACACGTGCACATGAATGTTCATTGCAGCACTGTTTACAACAGCAAAGACCTGGAACCAACCCAAATGCCCATCGACAATACACTAGACAGGGAAAATGTGGCAAATACACACCATGGAATATGATGCAGCCATAAAAAATGATAAGTTTGTGTCCTTTGTAGGGACATGGATGAACCTAGAAACCATCATTCTCAGCAAACTGACAGAAGAGCAGAAGATCAAACACTGCATGTTCTCACTCATAGGTGGGTGTTGAACAATGAGAACACATGGACACAGGGAGGGGAGCACTACACACTGGGGTCAGTTGGGGGTAATAGGGGAGGGATGGTGGTGGGGGGTGAGGAGTTGGGGAGAGATAGCAAGGGGAGAGATGCTGGATGTAGGTGATGGGGAGGAAGGCAGTAAATCACACTGCTACGTGTGTACCTATGCAACAATCTTGCATGTTCTTCACATGTACCCCAAAACCTAAAATGCAATAAAATAAATTGGACAAAAAAGAATCAAAGTAAAATCCATCAGTCTCAACTTCAATAAATCTTCTCAGACTTGTTTCTGATCCATCAGCTATAACATTTCTCAATCATTAGTTCCCCTAAATTGCTCTACCTTCTACATGAATATTCATCTATGGATTATACTTCTATTTCAGCCTGTTTATTCTAAGCTTTATGCTTTTCAGATGTCCAGAAAGGGACCTCTACAGCATAAGCTGTGGTAAACATATGACTCAACCTCGGCCAGGTGCGGTGGCTCACTCCTGTAATCCCAGCACTTTGGGAGCCTCAGGTGGGTGGATCACCTGAGGTCAGGAGTTCGAGACCAGGCTGATCAACATGGTGAAACTCTGTCTCTACTAAAATATAAAACTTAGACAGGCATGGTGGTAGACACATGTAATTCCAGCTAGCCAGGAATCTGAGGCAGGAGAATCACTTGAACCCAGAAGGTGGAGGTTGCAGTGAGCCGAGGTCCCAGCATCATACTCCAGCTTGGGCAACACAGCGAGACTTCATCTCAAAAAAAAAAAAATATATATATATGTATAAATATATATACACATATACATATACACTTTTTGTAATATACATATATACACATAAGTGTGTGTGTGTGTATATATATATTTATGTATATATGACTCAACCTCATAACCTACCCAAGCCAAGCTCCCTGGGAATATAATCTGATTGGGTCAGATCTCCAGAATCCTATCCAAAGGAATAGATAATATTTACCCACTAAATGAAAAGATCAGATAGATAAAAGAGAAAAAAGGAAAAGAAAGGACAGAAAAAAGAAGATACCTGACAACAGAAGCTTGGGCAACTTCCACATTTTAAGGCAGGCACAGAATAAGAAGCAATGAAAGAAGATGGGTAGTACCATCAGAAACACTAAGAGAAGCATAAGAAGATAACTCAAATATTAATCAATAACAATAATTATTCAATTAATTGTGGCATATTTTTTAAATGGAAATGCCACAGAACAGTAACAACCAATATATACTTAGCCCTCTACAACAGCCTAAATGTATCTTAAAATTCAATGTCGAGAACAAAGTCAGATGGTGAGTTTTTTAGGTATGATGCAAAAAGCATAACCAATGGGCTAGGCAGGCCAGATGTGGGTGAGGGTAGTGGGGAGCTGCTTCTCTACCTCCCCATACCCACTTCCCAGCTGATTGCAGACCCAGGTCTCAGCCCTTCTCAGAGTCCTTCTCTGTCTTCTTGACAGGCCCTGGGGGACAGGGGCTGGGAATGATAGCGGTGTCTGTGGGCTCACTGAAGCCTCAGCTGAGCTGCCCCAATTCTGCCACATCACTGTTGACTCCCCTTCACTCATTTTGCGAGGACAATGTTGCTGGGGACAATGTAAAAGATGTGGACAAAGATGCTCATGATGTGACTCAGGGTTCAAAGTGGCAGGCTGAGTGGAATGGAATTACAGGGATGTATCAGCAGCGAGGTCAAATCAGGAGATAATCAAGAAGAAAAATGGGTACGCTTACCAGAAACCAGGTTAACACCATGGTAAGCTGTTTTTTTGGCAAAGAAGAATGTGATCGCTTACAAGAGAAAGGTCTAGAGAAATTAAATCAACAGCTAGAAAAAAGTAAAGAAAAGAAAGAACTTGAAAAATGAAAGATAAATTTTTAAGAAAAACATAAGCAGTGGTTTCGGAAAAAGACGAAAGAGATAAGGCCCAAGGAATAATAAAGAAATGAAGGAACCAGAGAAAGAATATTTGCAAGGAAGCAACGAAAAATATCAAGAATAGTTTTACCTTCCTTCTGTCTTTTCCCTTCCTTCTTGCCTATTAAACTCTCCACTCCTTAAAACTAAAAAAAAAAAAAAAAAAAAAAGTTTTAAAATGTTAAATAATGTGAGAAGGAGAAAGAAAAACAACAGCAAAGTGAATTACAGGGGAAAAGGGAAATAGCAGGAAAAAAGTTTAAGGGATGGTTGGAAAATGCAAAAGATAAACCTTGTCTTGCTGCAAAGAAGCGTGGTTATGCTGTTGGACAACACAGAGGTTTTTACAGAGGAAATTCCTATTCAGAACTAACCTTTTATAATTCAATTCAATGAACCAATACATAAACCCGCTCCCAAAGAAACTAAGGGTCTATGAGGAAAGAAGAATCAAAGATCCATGGCAAAGCAGCCACACAGGACATCATTTCTGGTGATTAATAAAAGCAGAACAATCTTTACCTTAGAACCCTATGCAGAATACAAAGACAGTATATATAGAAAATAGGATGCTTTTATCTGGAGCTATTACATTTTAAAATTAGAATTTTTTTGGCTGCTCAATCAATGTTCAGCATTTGATGTGATTATTGAAACGTTCTGATTTTTGCATTCGTATATGGTGTCCTTAGAGTTAATTGAGGAAGACATTTTATAAATTTTAGTGTTTATAAATGTCTCAAGGTTGATCTTGACATGTTTTGCAGGATATGTAACTGAATATTTAAAAATTGTACTGTGTTTGTATTTAGCTTGTATTACAATTACACTGTAATATCGATAAAATGAAAAATAAGCATAAACAACCAAAAGAAAAAACAATCAATTGGACTTTGAAAAAGTTAAAAACTTTTGTGCATCAAGAGGCCGGGCGCGGTGGCTCACGCCTATAATCCCAGCACTTTGGGAGGCCGAGGCGGGTGGATCACGAGGTCAAGAGATAGAGACCATCCTGGTCAACATGGTGAAACCCCGTCTCTACTAAAAAATACAAAAAATTAGCTGGGCATGGTGGCGCGTGCCTGTAATCCCAGCTACTCAGGAGGCTGAGGCAGGAGAATTGCCTGAACCCAGGAGGCAGAGGTTGCGGTGAGCCGAGATCGCGCCATTGCACTCCAGCCTGGGTAACAAGAGCGAAA
>NW_022438717.1:5459-12676 GCF_009761245.1 Sapajus apella
ACAAAAAAAAAAAAAAAAAAAAAAAAAAAAACCTTTGTGCATCAAGAAAGTGAAAAGACAATACAAAGAATGAAAGAAAATATCTGCAAATTACATATCTGATAAGGATCTAGTAACCAGAATATACAAAGAACTTTTACAACTCAACAATAAAGACAACTTAATTTTAAAATGCTCAAGGGATTCTAATAGACATTTTCCCAAGGAAGATATACAAATGGCCAGTAATCATTGGAAAAAAATACTTAACATTTTTAGTCATTAGGGAAATGCATGTCAGAACCACAATGAGTACTTCACATTCAGTAAAATGACTATAATTTTTTTAAAAAAACATATTAATTATATATGTCAGTGTGAAGATAGAGAAATAATAACTTTGATAAATTGCTGGAAGGAATGCAAAATGTTACAACCACTGTGGAAAGTACTTGGGTGGTTACTCAAAATGTTAAACAGAATTACCACAACCCAGCAATTCCACTCCCAAGGATGTGCCTGAAAAAACTGAAAACATGATCACACAAAAACTTGTACACAATTGTTCTTAGCACTATTATTCCTAATACACAAATAATGCAAACAACCTAAACATCCATCAACTGATGAATGGTTAAACAAAATATGGTACATTTATATCATGAAATCCTCAGTTATAAAAAGAAATAAAATATTGATACGTGCTACAACATGGATGAATCTTGAAAATATAATGCTAAGTGGAAGAAATGAGACACAAAAGATCACATGTGATTCCACTTACAGGCAATGTCCAGAATAGGCAAATCTTGATATAGAGATTATGAAAAGAGAGATTTGGGATGAACTGCTAATAAATGCAGGATGTGAGGGGGAGGAGAGATTGAAAAGTTCCAGAATTAGATAGTGGTAATAGTTGCACAGGTTGGTGAATATACTAAAAACCATGAAGTGTGCACTTTAAACTGGTGAATTTTATATTGTGCAACGTATATGTCAATTTCTAAAAAAAAAATACTATTGAAAAAGTCTGGCCAGTGAGTACCTTTGGTGAGGTTGGTAATTGAGAAAGGGCTTTGGGAGAGCCCCAAATGGGCTTTGGGGAAGCTGAAGCAACATTTTGAAAAATGTGGATTGTGGTTCTTTGCTTTAAAATAGTTTATTAAGGTGTATATGTATGCTTTATGTGGAATTTTGAATGTGTCTTCTATAATAAAAAATATTTAAGAGAGGAAAAAGGTGGAGATCATAAATTGGCATATATTATTTACAAAAAGAAGTTAATTAAAATAGTTAAATTAACATAAAACTTCATTTCTTTGAAAATAAGATATTAATGTATATTTAAGGTAATAAATTTTTATGTATACTACATACATGTATTGGTGTCATAAACATATTCTTCTACTTCAAATAGATATCTTAAAATATGTGTATTTTTGCAGAAAGAATTGTTTAAAATTAAAATAAAACCAGAGGAATAAGGACTGGATACAAATGGGAAACACCTCAAAAATTTACAAACAATAGAAAGATAATTATACACTTCCCTAAAAAGTAAAAGCAATGACAAATCAATGTGTAACTAAATCAACAGTTCTGTAGACTGTGAAAAAAATCGGAGAACTAGATAGTTTTACCTGAAAAAATATATACTTAAAAATTATCTGCACTATATCCAACTTGTATTCTTTGCCCACCGATTTTCTTCTTTCCCTTTCCTTCTCTTTCTCCTCCTCCTCCTCTTCTTTCTTGTTTTATTTAACACTCAAAGGGTGCCAAAAAGGAAAATGTAATAAAGTAGAATAAAGAAAGCAATAATAAGGAATGTCAAGAGGAAAACTTTTACTTAATTTCACCATTTTTTTGATGTTAAGTAATGGGTACATTCATAAAAATTTCTTGTAAATCAAATTACCTTAAATATTCTGGAAAAGTAATTGCAAAAAAAAGTACACCTAATAATAGAATATTCTTCTTAAAATTGAAGCTTTCTATGACATTTCAAATAAACATTTCTGAAGTTTGTACAATTGGGATTATTACTCTATATTTATTTAACTTTTCTAAAAAAAAGAAAACTTTTGTAATATGTTTATTAGATAGATGTGTTATTTTCTCATAATTGAAAATTTTTAATTTCTATATTGGAATGCAATATAATGTAATAGTTATGAACTGTCATTCTAGAATCAAGTATTGTTTTATATTCTGACTATATTATCAATAAGTTATGTGATTTTTTGTAAAGTAATTGTGCTTCAGTCTCCTTATCTTTTAAAAGAACATAATAATAGTACATACAGCATTGGGTTTTTTGTGAGGAACAAATGAAATAAATGTGTTTGTGTGTGGGTGGGTGTGCAGAGACAGTTTACGGTAAAATTTCAGTACATGATCAGTAGTAGTAGAACAAGTGGTAATAATATCTATTACTTTACATATTATGAATCTTTTTCTAAAATGTCTACTATATCTATGTGTACTAGTCCACTTTCCCACTGCTATAAAGAAATATCCAGGACTGGGTAATTTATGGAAAGAGGTTTAATTGACTCACAGTTCCACATGGCTGGGTAGGTCTCAGGAAACATACAGTCATGGTGGAAGGTGAAGGGGAGGCAAGCACCTTCTTCACAGGCAGCGGGAGACAGAAGAACGAAGGAGAAACTTCCAAACACATAAAATCATCAGATCTTGTGAGCACTCCCTCACTATCACAAGAACAGCATGGGGGAAACCACCCCCATGATCCAATCACCTCCCTCCCTCCACATGTGGGGAATTGCAGGTTCCCCTCTCAACACATGGAAATTACAATTTGAGATGAAATTTGGGTGGAGACGCAGAGCCAACCATATCACTATGAATGGAAAAAACAATTCTTTCTACCTAAGATTTTTTTTTCCAACCAAAATCCAATCCAAGAAAAAAGTATCCTTTAAATTCAAACTCATTTCCTTAGTATATTAATGCAGTTTAATATAGCTACATATTGAAAGTTATAAATATGCCAGACTTTGTCCAAGTAGAACATCATTTTTTAATCTGTCAGCTTCTGACATTAATAGCACTGAGAAAGGAAGGATGAGGAAATTACTCTTTTCACTCCTTCATAACGAAAACTTAAAATTTTATCTGATAGAATGAAACACCAAACACAGACCTCTTATTTTATCCTGTAATACACACAAAGCAGTAATTTTACTTGATCACTACTTCCTGATGTGCCTAGTTCTATAGTTAATTCCAATAGTCCTATATGTTCAAACAATGCTTCCCGTGTTGATTTTTCTCATATAGGTATGATCTGTTTTACTCACTGAAGCCAGAGTAGGGTATTTTTATATCTGATTATGGCACATACCTGCTTAAAATCCTTCAATGTCTGCAAATTGTTTTTGGAATAAGAAGCTAAATCCTGGATACAACCTTTAAGGCCTTACATGATTTAGTCCCAACTTCCTTTTCAGCCTCATTGCTAATCACTGTCTCCTTCAATTCCTGAGCCTTGGTCCAGTTCCCTGTATTCAACATCAAATGCTCTTTTCCTCTGTTCATTCATTACTCCTTCTCATACATCTCCAACTCATCCTTCAAGTCTCAATATAAATATCTCCTTCTCAAGGAGCAGGTTACATCCTCACACATTTTATGCTTCTCCTTCATAGCACTTAGCACAATTGATGTTAATTATTTGTGTGAAGGCTTTGCCAAATACTACTTACTATACTAGATTGTATGCTCCATGAAAATAGCAAGCATAAACATCTTACTTGCTATTCTGTCCCAGCATCTAATCTGGTACATGGTACATACTCAATAAATATTTATACAGCACATGAATACATGAGGGGAAATCTCAGATTTTTATTTATTTGCATTCCCTTAAGTTAAAACACAAGAAATATGATGATGAATTTAAATCTCAAATAAGACACCTAACACATATACTTAGCCTAGAACTGTGCCAGACTCAGTAAATATTTATTGCTTGATATACATTGAACACATATATCACTTCTTGGTCTTTTGGCTAAGATTGGGTGTAAGATATATTAAATGATATTATTACAAGTCCATATCTGGCTGTAAAGTCATAAAAACATTTACTAAAAATTGATGCTAATATTAAACCCTCCTGAAATAGTCCTATTGAATTTTCATAAATAAGAGGAAAACTTAAATGGAAGTTCTGTATTTTAACATCTGTGGCATTTGATTAAAACAATTCAGTAGTAATGTGACTAAAATGGCCCATATAATGGCTTGCAATGCATGTTTGGTCCTATCTTGTATTTTCCCATGGAATTACTCTCTCCCCAACTTGCCTGTATTAACAGAAAATCCATTATCTGTCTCATGAGAACTACCTTTTCCCACTCTGGGTCCAATGGCTTACTATCTCTAAACGTCTGGCCCAGAAGCTCATCACACTTTCTAAGTGAGACTGGGTCATTTGGTCTGCGTCCTTAAAGCAGTTCAGAGATGAAGAATCAAGGAGCATAAGACATGAAGCCTGTCCCACAATTAGGATCCAGCTCATACTCACTGGGACTACTTGAAGAAGTTTCTGAAATCCCTTTCCTCAAGCCTCTGCTTCTACCTCTTCATTTCTGCTGCACACCACCTAAATAGAAGTTGCCTAGATATTCATTCTGTAAATTATTCATTCTCTCTCTCAGTATGAGTATCCTGGCAATGCCAGCCAAAAAAATAAAGAACAAAACATGTCTTCAGAAATACTGTGAATGTTTTAGTACAATCAAACAAACACTTTGATTTATTCATTGATTCAAAAAGATTCATTAAGTAACCTCTATCTTTCAGGCATTGTGGTAGATATTGCTTACATAGTGATGAATAGGACAAATATAGTCCCACCTTTGTGAAGCTTACCATTTAGTTAAGAACTAAGACATGAGAAAAATAAATACACACACACACACGCACACACACACACACAATTACAGATTACAGCGATTAAAAAAAAGAAAAGAAAAAGAGGGACATCTGTGCTTATAACAAGGAAACACCCAATTCATGCTGAGGGATAAGAGATAACATCTCTAAAATAGGATATGTAATTTAAGGCCTAAGGGATGCACAGGAGTTAGCTAGGTGAAGATTTGTGGGGAAGTTATTCTAAGCAGAACATATGCGGTGTTCCTAGAACAACAAAGAGACTGGCACATTAAGAAATTGAGAAAGTCCAATGTGGTGGAGCTTAGTGAGCATGGGAAGAATAATGTAAGATGGGCTCAGCATCATGTAACTTCTCTGGATTTTTTTTTTAATCCAGAATGTCTACTTAAAAAAAGCATATTGCTGTATATTATAATTTACAATGCATATTTAAATTCTAAGTTTCAAGCAAAATTATACAAATAAGCATCTTCCTGGCATCAGCCTGGCATCTCCCACACTCTCCCACATACCACTCCCCTACACCCTGTCCCTGCTAACTAGTGGGTACATCTTTTAAACGAATTTATCAAGTGGTCTAAAATTGGTAGAATGCTAACATGAAACCATTTTTTTTCTCCTTTTAACCATGCTCTGTAAAAATCTTTCTTTCCTATTTTTTAATATCTTGAGCAGATTATATAGGCTGGGGGCTACTTTCAGTTATTAATTTCTAGCCTAGTCTAATCCAATTTTTAAAGCTTCAATCTCGATCCAATTTTATGTTGTTCTTTTTTCTCTCGGTACCAGCCAAATTTGGTTTCAGTGATTTGGGAAGGAGAAAGGCAAAATTTGCTCATTCACTCCTCCTCACTTATTTCTTTAATGTATTGGTGAGAGAGAGATGGGGCCCAGGCTTTTCAGTTTGACATAACAGACTCTTCAGAGTCTAGTCCTTGCCAGGCAGAATTAGAATATCATGAAGAAGCAGAGTCAGGCCTAAGCTGGAACACAGGAGAACCCTAAATTAGATAAGAATCCTACATTTTGATATTATTCTTGATTGGACTTTTTATTGGCTAAAACAAGGCCTCCTTGTGATTGAAGAAACCAGAATACTGTTATACCTGCCAAATATTTCAACCAGGAAAGGAAGAGTCAATCCAAAAGCAGGTTTACAAGAGAAGAACAGAAAATAATTCACTCACTACACAGTCCAGATTGTTTGATAAACTTGCTGCACAAGTTATAATGTGCTTTGAGACAGATATAAAAAAAAGAGCTATGTTTGATTTTCTGCTCTTGTGTCAGTTTGCTGAGAATGATGGTTTCCAGGTTCATCCATGTCCCTACAAAGGACATGAACTCATCATTTTTTATGGCTGCATGATATTCCATGGTGTATATGTACCACATTTTCCCTGGCGGGGAGGGGGGAAAGAGCTATGGAGTCAACAGAGAGCTGAAATTACATAGAAAGGGAAAGCCATCTGTTGACTATATCAAGTCTGGTTAAAATCCCTAGTCTGCTCAGGGTTTAAATGAAATAAATATATTAGGTAGTACAATTATTTGGACCAGTCATGAGAACTTCTCCACACACACACACACACACACACACACACACACACACAAATGTGTTATGCTTATTCCGCTTTATTTTATACTTTTCTGTTAAAAACTTAATAGAATTAGATTTTTTTTTTAGTTTTTGCTTTTGTAATTCCTAAAAGCCTCAGATAATGCTGAAGAGTATGCGATTAACTTTAAAAGCAAAAGTTATTCTACATTGTAGAAAGACACACATGATCAGTATATGAAGTGGTCGTGTGTGTCCACTAAGCCCGACTAAGTTCTGCAAGCCTCATTTTTCCTATGTGCAATCTATTTTCTATTGCTTCTCAAAAGCAAGACAAGCAAAAGATTGTCTATCTTTTAGATGGTCCTTTACAATACATTTTATAATTTAAACCTCCTTCATTTTATTTTTTTAAATATGTATGTATTTTTTTGGAGACAGTGTCTCACTCTGTCACCCAGACTGGAGTGCAGTGGTGCAATCACAGGTCACTGTAACTTCAATTTCCCAGGTTCAAGTGATCCTCCTATCTCAGCCTCCCAAGTAGCTGGGATCACCACACCTGGCCTTTTTTTTCCCCTTTATTTTTTGTAGATACAGGATCTTGTTATATTGCCCAAGATGGTTTTGGACTCCTTGGCTCAAGTGATCCTCTCACCTTGGTCTCCCAAGTGCTGGGATTACAGGTATGAACCACTGCACCCAGTCTAAATCCCCTCTAAAGAGATATGTATTCTTTTTTTATGGTCAGAAA